>NC_079376.1:22055000-22355000 GCF_021018895.1 Seriola aureovittata
TGTAAAGTCTTACCTTATGTTAGGCCCAATGACCTCAATACACATCAAGATGGTGAGATAACATGTTCCAAGATCTCATCACAAACACAATATAAATCTATGAAAGTTCAGTTGTGCAGGCACTGCTATACAGAGTTGTTAAAAAGGTGACATGGTCAGACGAGTCAAGAGAGCGGTACAAGCCTGAGCCTGATCCTCACAGTGAGGATGTCTGATGGCTGCTGTTCTGCTGTGGGTGTATTTTACTGCTTACAGTGGGTTGGGTCCACTTGTGTGAGAGGGAAGGATCAATGCAAGCCAAAACAAATCTTATTCCTATGATGTAACATATCTTTCCAGATAGGTCAGGTCTCTTCTACAATAACAAAGCCCCTATCCACAGAGCTGAATACCTCCTCCACCATTACCAGAACACCAAATGTGGGAATGTTACTACTTGTATTTGACTGTTTTATGTCTCATTACCAGGCTTGAATGTTAAGGGTTAGCCACATATTTATAGATATTATAGATTTTCATTTTGGCCTGTAGCTTTGAAGTAGGTGATTCTGAACTGCAGGCTGTCTGCTGAGAACCACCCCACCTCTGGATAAGTGAAAGGTTTATTTGCATACAGAAGTGCTAATCCCCTCCAGTTAGTTATTGCATGCTCGATATGCATATGAAGTGAGCTAGCAGACAGTTAGAGATGATTTGGCTACATCCACACTAATATGTTTTAATTTTAAAACAGTGTTTATAAACTAAAATGATCTCCATCCAGACAAGAATTTCATTTGAAATAATCTCTGTCTATACTAACACACCTGAAAACGCATATCACATGACCATTCATGAACACGTGCTGGTGTAAGCAGGAAGCAGATTGTCTACTATGGCAGTTGTAGCGTTAAAATGCAGAATTTAAATGCACAACAGCTGCCAGCAAAGACAACAAAGTCAGTGACGCTTAGAATTTGTGATCCATCTTGCATTCACCACCGGTAGTCGTGACTGATAAGACTCAATCAGGGAGCGAACATGGGCGTCCACGTCATCATTTCCAAAGGTCTCCGTTTCTGCTAGTCCAGGATACGACACAAAAACTAAAACATGGCCAGGCATAAACGTAGCAAAAGTGAAAAGCATTTTTAAAACCTGATTTTATAACCACAACACCGTCTGACAAAACCACCAACACATAAATTAAAGACAAAGACAGTGTGTGCTACTCCGCCTCTCTGACACTCACTGAACAGAGTAGAGAGGGCATTACTGGACACTCTCTTCTAAGTTGCCAAGGTTTGTCCAAAAGGTAGATTTGTTGCTTTTTTGGTGCTTTTTGGAAAAAAAAGTCTCTAAATCTTGTGAGAAAAGTGTTGTATTGACAACACTGCAGACTGTAAACGCCCCCTAATAGAAATTCTTTGTGCCAATTCATTTTGAAAGAGCAACAGCCAATGGGGAAACTCCAACTCAGTCACGTGGCATCAGCTGACCAATGGTGGAAATATGATCACCCAACTCTGTCACTCAGTCACAGACATTCATGATTACTGGGCTATAAATAAAATATAAATATAAACATGAAATTCAATAGCCAACCAGTAAGACTGGTATTATGGTTATTATGACCCATAGTTACATTTTGTTGCTGAAAAAAGTCTGAAAAGTGTGGTGATAAAGAGAGACAAAGTCCACGTCAGGAGGAGGTTGTGGTGGATGGATGGGTCAACAAATCACAGGAATATGACAAGGAGAGCGGTGTTCGATTCCCAGATGAAATCAGTAGTTTCTGTTGTTTCTATTATCCATGACCATACGACAAAGTAAACAATGTTGTTATTATTGTAACCATGACAACAAAGATCGTCTAATGTTGTACTTTGTTTTAACCCAAATCACGACCTAACCAAGTAGTTTTAGTGCCTAAACCTAACCAAGCCATGACCGTTATTATGGTAACCATGACGATAAAGGTAGGTACACCGCTCTTGGTACAGTATGTGTGTTTATTATTGTAACCATGACAACCAAAGTACGGTGCACATGCGGCCGTAGGGGCACTATTTCAGGAGACACTCCTATGGGTCGTATCAGAGGGTTGAAGAAAAACAACCTATATGGTTGTTCAAGTTGGAGGAGCTGTTGTTTCTCCACGGCCCTCGCAATTTCAGCTCCTTCCAACAAGTACTTTCTGTATCAACAAGAAAAGTCATAAAAAGTTAACTCTGCCTCTAAGACAGAAAAAACTTCAGCGTAGAACAAGATTTCACTGAGTAAAACCAGGGAGGTAGCAGCTGTGGATTGTTGTCTTTCCTTCAAATGATTGCTTGAAACACCAAACATGGATTCAGAGTCGGTGTGTGTTGCGGCTTTGTTACTGGTAGATGCCAGTGTAGAGAGCTGAATTTACAGCTCCTCTTCCTGTAAAACATATCTCAGACAGTCTTTCATGCCAAGTTTGGCTGCTCCTGCGCTGCCGCGGATCACAGCTCCCTCACTGAAGTCGCAGCGAAAAAGGAACAGGATCGAAGCAGCAGCTCCTGGGAGAGACTCTTGAGAACAGTGTGGACTAAGTGAAAATGCTGTAGCACTAAGACTGATGTTTTAAATGCATGTCACACTCCTGGAAGAAAAAAAAAAGCCACAGAGGAGGTTCAGGCCAGGTCAGTGTCTTTAGCTGCAGAGCACGCACCTCTCTTAGCAGCTCAGAAAAGCAAAATATCAGCGCAGCTGATTGCGAAATGATGCAGTGATGCAGCTTTAAAGAGGAGAAATTATTCTGCTAAATGCATTTTATATCTGTGGCTCTCATTCATCATCTTTTCTACATTTGTCAAGCAGAATGTAGCCTACAGTGGTGGCTTCAGGATCGGCCTTCCCTCCTTCTTTGGACTTGGGATGTCAGAAATCTGCTTATCACCATTTGGGAGCTATTGATACAGTTTAAAATAAAGCAAAGCTAAAGGCGTGAACATTTTTCAGGGTCCACGATTTTAAAGTAAAGTGACTAAATTGAAATGAACTCAACAGACTGAAAATAAATGACTGCATTTTCTGGCAGGTATAAATATGGAGATCTGTGCCACTTGAGATTGTATTTCAAATTCACACATTTTTATCCAAGATTCAATTCAAACACACTGGAGTGTGTACTGGCTCCATTACTAGTTTATATTTCCTAGTTGAAGGTATAGCATGATCATTTGTGCCAACTGAATATTGCTGTATTGAGATTAAAGCTGCAATAATCAATATATTTATATCTGCAGAAGGATCAAATTGATATTTATTATGTAAAAGAGCTCATTTTAGTGAACACAAGGGAATATTTAGCAGGTAAAAGCCAGATTTCCCTCAGGAGTTTGTTAGCCACCCAAAAGGGAGCAGAGAGGAGAGCGATTATTGGACTTACGCTCACCAGGCAGACAGAATTACAACTTGAAAAGAATACTAAACAGGTAATTGTAACAGCTTTACATGGTATGTCAGTATTGTGCATACAGCTTTTCTGGTTGCTGTCAAGTGGCCACAACAAAACAAATAATGCAGTTTTTAAATGATGAACGGGCTTCACTTATGTAGCACTGTTCTAGTCTTAGAGACCACTCAAAGTGCTTTACCCTACATGCCACATTCAGCCGTTCACACACACACATCAATACATAAAATGGAACAGCCATCAGGGGCATATTGCGATTCAGTATCTTGCCCAACGACACTTCGACACGCAGACTTGCGGAGCAGCGGATAAAACCATCGCCTTTCTGAGCAGTGGACGATCCGCTCTTCTTCCTGAGCCACAGCCACCTCAAAAATAGAACCAAAAAAATAAGTTGAGTTGTACTGTACGCAAGAAAAGGAATAGAAATCCCAGAGGCCCTGATTTCCTCTGGGGATTCAGGCAACATGTCCACATCTCTTTTCAAAATCCTTTTTTTTTTCAGCCCTCTCACACAGTGGCAATCCAAAGAAGCCAATCATACAACAACCTATCCATCCCCCCACCCACTTTCCAGATCATTTTCTTACTGAAGTCTGTCTGAACAGTGCCCTCCTCCTGATGTCCTGCCACCATAGATGTTGATACACTTAAACCTGCAGTTATTACCATGCACTCAAGGCAATGAGCTTTACAAGCAGCAGCGAGTTCACTGTAAAAAAATAAATAAATAAAAAGGGGGAAGTTGAGGAAATTTTCCAGGCAACTAAGTTAAGTAAAACTTTGATTGCACTATTGAACTTTTAAAGTTTGTCACACGCCTCCAGTTTATTCCATGAGTTTCTAGTATTTCCCCTTTCCCCTGTGCCTCCTGTGCTCATCTGTGTGTCTCTGTCTCTGTCTCTGTCTCTGTCTCTGTGTCTCTCTCTCTCTCTCTCTGTTTGTGTGTCCTCTCATTCTCCCATGCTCCCTGGTTTCTGCTGATCAACCTGCACACCTGCAATCTACTCATCAACTCAGCAGTATATCTATCCCGGTTCTTCATCCACTCATTACCACATTGTTGTTTGTGGCAGATCATGGTGTCTGGCCACTTTGCGTCTGTGTCTTCAAAGCTTTGACTATCATGTTGTTGTGATCACTAAAATAAAGCTAGTCTCTCTGTACGACAGGATCATTGCATGGCTGCATGTTTTCTCTCTGCCTGCCGATCAGTCAGGGAGCCAGGCTCACAGCCCTGCTGGGGTCAGCCCTATGTTCCCACATTTCTTAGAACTTTTTTTTCCACAGAAATTTTTGAAAATTAGGGTTAGGGTTAGGGCTGTGGGAATATAGGGCTAGGGCTGTGGGAATATAGGGCTGTGGGAACATAGACACGCTCCCGCCCTGCCTTCATCCTTACTCTGCCCTGCTTCAGCAGCCACCAGCTTCCCTCAGCCCCTCCGCCTTCGTCTGCCGTAATCCTCAACTCCATCCACCTTCACTCTCTGGAAGCAGACAATCAACCTTTTGTCATTCATTCGAATTCTGACTTCATGTCCTGCATTTAGGTTTCCTCGCTGATCGGAACAAAGTTTTTAGTTTATCCAGCTTAGAATTTTTATTTCTGTTAGAGGAACATGTTCTTTTACATATCTCATGTCAGAATTTTCACTATTGTCAATTTACCCTAAATGAGTGTGACTCCAGTCTGTATGATGGACCCATGTGGAATTATCTGTTTATAAATGAAAATGGATTTTTAAAATGATTTATTGTGTTAAGCTTCATCCTTATCCCTTATGACGGCTGTTTATATACAGTCTCACCCATATGACTCAAGTGCCTTACACAAGAGGGGTTCAGGAAGTGTTTGAAGTAAAGACCTCCTGTCACAGCCTGCAATGCCTCTGTCTCACTCTCCACTCTGCCACACCTCCTAATCAGCCTCACTGTCCTCACCTGGTGACCCCAGCTGCACTCTATCTCCAATCAGGCCAGAATCTATATGCATCACCGGTTCACTCGCTCTTTGCCAGATTGTTCTAGTTTTATGCAAGACTTTCCAGCGGTCATCTCCGGACTGACTTTCCTGTATCGATTCTGCTCGTCTCTGACCATCCTGCCTCGTCTCTGCCCCGGTAAACACTTCGGCCTTCTGTCCCTGACCACGAGTTCTGCCTGTGCGCTTCCTGGTCCCCATCTGCCTGCACCCTCGACTACGTCTCCAGCCTGCTCCCTAATGGTACCGTTGCCTTCCTACCAACTCGTCCCTGTGTGTGTGTGTGTGTGTGTGTGTGTGTGTGTGTGTGTGTGTGTGTGTGTGTGTGTGTGTGTGTGTGTGTGTGTATGAGCCTCCCCAACCCGCTCCACTCACCTGCTCCACAACATGGCATCTCCAGTCACCAATACCCACCTGTGTGCAATATCTCTGCTGGTTCTTTAATAAAAGTCATTACCAACTATTCACCTGTTTGGTTTTGCCGCAATTGGGTCTGACCACACCCTGTTACAACTCCTGTGTTTTCATCATGGTTCGCTTTGTTTCACTGTTGATCAGAGAGTAGATCATCTGACACTTTGAAGACACATAATTGCCTATATAAAGACTGTTATGGATTTATGTGTGTGTGTGTGTGTGTATATATATATATATATATATATATATATATATATATATATATATATATAAAAATGCAATGATGGCTGAAGCTCTTGGCAAATGACCATCACCACCACCCACTCCCAGCAAGATGCCATGCTCAGTGGCAGAGAAAATTTAGAAATAGCACATTTAATTATTACTTTTAGAGCTTATAATCACGAGTTGTTGACGAAATGTTTGATGGACTGTTTGTTTACATTGATTTAAGTTAATTAGAAACATTTTTAGCTTATTTGCTTGTCCAAGCACTCACTTACATGATGGAGGCTTTCTCTCTCTGTGTGTGTGTGTGTGTGTGTGTGTGTGTGTGTGTGTGTATAACCCACTACGCCAGTATTTTGTATGCTGTGGATATCTACAGTGTTTTCCTCGTGCCCTTGACTTTCCTGTGTTCAGGATACCCAGTGTCCTCTTCCCATCGTTTTGCCTTGTCCGCCCACGCCACTTTACCCCGCCA
Organism: Seriola aureovittata; assembly: GCF_021018895.1. Classification (NCBI taxonomy): domain Eukaryota; kingdom Metazoa; phylum Chordata; class Actinopteri; order Carangiformes; family Carangidae; genus Seriola; species Seriola aureovittata. The sequence continues at coordinate 22,061,526 of NC_079376.1, forward strand.
GCCAGCTTCCTCATCCATCCGCCTGCCTGTCCTCTGCATCAGCCGGCCTCTCATCTCCACCATTTCCTTTACCCTTACAATAAATCCACCGTTCCCTTGATTCAGCTGTATGATCATTGTGGAGGCTGCAGTTTGTGGTGCTGTTGTGGAACTGTCATTATCCAAACTGATTTGAATGAGGTGGGCAGAATCATAGAAACACATGTCAGTTCAAAAGCACCACAGACTACATCGTCCCAACACGTTTGTTTCTTTGCAGATGAAAGGCCTTTTAATATTATTGGATAATACAAAAACTGGCTCTAATATGACGACAAAGAAGAAGTTACATACAAATTAAGTTTACAACTCAGTTATCTAGTTTCTGGTCTTCTCAAGCAGTGCAAGTCAATGTTGTTTCCAGAAGCCTCAGCACTGAACTCCGTGTGCACGCCGGTGTTGGCTGCTTCAGTTTAGTTGCTCAGACATTCAATGTCAGGCTGTCTGAGCCAAAAGAGGATGGAAAAGCGTTTGCTGAGCAATTCTCCCACAGTAGATCCAAGAGGCGAGTTAAGATTCACATTTCCAAATGCCAAGACGTGATTATTTTTATTGCAAATGTCAGGAGGAAAAAAAAGTAGGCTGCAATTTTGTACAGTTTGATGCATTAGGGTTTCAAAATAGTTTCCGCACCTTGATAAATATTTAATTTCCGTATAAATATGAATGTGTATGCTAAGGAGTGATCTCTTCATGCTTGAATCACAGTACATCCATTAACTGGCCTGTTTCAGAGCAGAGAATGGGCACTTGATTTTAATTAAGTCCATAATGGTCATTTATATAAACTTCTCACATTCAATTTAGAACAAAAAAATGTAGCAAAGGAAATCTACAGATGTTTAATTACTTGTGATTTTCTCTATGAGAAGATACAGTATGTGACTTCTCCCTGATTAGAGACGAAAAGTAGTTAATTAAGAACTAAGCCAACTTCTGAAATAACAGACTTGTTTACTTTTTTCTTTTCACCCTCGACTGCATTATCATAAAACTTGATTTTCCCTGTGTTGCAACTGTTTCTACACAATCACTACATTCATTCAGGGTTTTAATACCCAGCGCAGACTGAATATTGATGAGCCAAATGATTATTCTCCTATTTGTAGTGCGAATTTTGGCTCACTGCTACATTTCATAATTAATGTTGCTTGTCACTATGGATCTGCCAGGAAATAATAACCGCAAACACCCTGTAGAGGAAGTGCTTTGATTTTTATATTCTGCCTAAACAAGAGCTCACATTTAGAAGAGCATTGCACCAATTTTACCCATAAATGTCAGTTTACTTGTCACATGGAGAACATGTCAGCATGTGAACACAGTTGTATGTATTGTCCTCTGGTGCTCTAGAGGACAATTGTCATATCTGAAAAAATCAACTCAAATAATCAAGGTTAAACTAATCAAGTTCATCCAGGCTTGACAAAACCTGAATTGTTGTATTGATGTTGGTTCTTGTTTGAAACGAGTTTTAACAAACATATGATGCTAACATTAGCTAACTACAACTCAAAAAAGAGCTGTCACCCAGCCACCCTGGCTTCCTATAGCTACTTAGGAGCTGCAGGGAAGCGGATTTGTGCTTCCAATTCACTGAGTCTCGCCTCATAAATAAACTGCATTCATTACATGTACCCTTATCGCTAAAGGCGGCAGAGGAATAACTAAACATAGGGCACAAGGAGGACTTTTAATTTGAAATAGTTCATTGAAGTGTTAAGTATGTGTTAACACGCAATGCACTAACTTTAACGGGAGCAGATCAAAACAAGGCTTCGTACTAAAATAGAGCTGTGACCAATTATATACGTCACACAGAGGAAATTAGAAATAAAGACCTGTTATCTTCAGAAGTTGATGTAAATAAAGGCCAAAGCGTCTCTAAATCTAGCCACACATGCGCTGCAGGCTGCAAACGCCTGCCAATGGGAAACTCCTACTCAGTCCCATGATATTCAGCTAACCAATGGTGGATATATGATCACTCCACTATAATCGGTCAGTCAGTCAGTCAGTCAGTCAGTCAGTCAGTCAGTCACGGATATTCAAAAGCGACACTTTTCAATTCAGCCACCAAAATTGAGAGTTGCCACCTAGAAATGATCAGATGCTTTTGTCTACTTCTGTTTAAACAGCACTCATTAAAAAATTACTAAGAATTTCAAGTGGTAAAACTGTCCTCATTTGCAATGTAGACTGCATATGTTTACGGAGCAATATTATGCTTTTATGTTTACTGGTAATATACTAATATTCTCAGGGGTCTTGTATCACATGCTTGCCTTCCCAGCAGCTCTGTCGCATTTGAAGTGCTCCTGCCTCCTGTTTGAAGCAAACTGTAAGCAGCAGTTTGCTCAGGTAACTATCCCCTGGGTATTTACTGTGATACTCTTCTCTTCCACCCTATGTGTGTGTGTTTTTCTGTCTCTTCCATAGACCATCGAGCATTGGAGATGATTCTGCATCAGGATCAACATTTATTTTGGCGCCCACGTCTCTTCTTTCTCATTTGTGCATTCAAAGCATATCCCTTCCTCTTAAAAAGAGCACACAGAGGAGGAAGTGAGGGAAAGCAATGGTGCCCTGTAGGAGGGAGGGGGGTTGACTGATAACCCATCCCCGCTACACAGTTGGTTGTCAGTGTAAAAATGGCCTCAGACTCACATCCATTCAATCTAAAGTATAGCGAGCAGACAGGAGCCTGCTCCCGCCCTTAATGCCGTGCAGTTGCACATGTCTGGTTTCAGCGGAAGCCAAGTGACAGATGTCGACAGAGAGCGTGATGCATGTTTCCCATCGCCTCCACCGGGTGATATTGAACCTATATTATATTCCCCATTCTCTGCTTTGATGTAAATATGATGTTGATTATCCAGCATTATCCATAATGCAAAGGGTACCTACCTACCGCTCTGTGAAATGCTCTCTTTTGAAGGCTGAGACAAATAAAAGCTGTGTTTTACGTACAAGCGTCACTTGACTCACATGACCATCAATAAATCAAGACCCGTGCAACTGAAAATACACCTACAACAACTGAATCTTTTTTAACTAAGCGCCTAAAACTTCCATTTGTCATTACAGACGACACACATCCTATTGTCTCTATGGGCACCCACGTCTCCCAGTGCAGCAGAGTTACTGACATTCAGTTATACTGGCAGCCAGCGCCAATGACGTCACCGCTGTGCATGGCTCATTTATTGATGTTGAATCCCTCCTGATAGGCTCGGTGCTTGTCTACTGATAAGCAGGTTTGAAAGACAGCTTTGTGACAGGAGCGAGACGGGGGTGGGGAGTGAAACTGCATGAGAGGGGACAATAATGAAGTGGGGGGGTGCATAAGGCTCATTATAAGTACATGCAGAAATTGTCTGCATAGGCTTATGATGTATATGACAGCTCAGATCCAAGGAAAGCATGCAAGTGTCTCAGTTACAGCAGCTTATACACGGTACACACACAGAGAAAGCTCAGGAAATGCAATATATAGGCGTTCACGTGGAGTGTATGCCTGTATGTAGATCTGTGATCTCTGTTCCTGTGTTGCTATGGATTCAAACGTGTGCAGCTGTACCAGCGTCTATTCCCGTCTGCTCACCATTTGCTTGTAAATACATGAAATGTACTTTAGCGTCAGCCTCTGCTGATGTTTCCCTCCACTTAGATGCCTGTTTGACAGCCATAGCAGTTCTCAAAGGAAGGAACAGTATAGATACCATCAGGTCGTGACACCCACTCTGGATTACCCATGGTGACTAGTGCCTTGTCTGCCTGTCACTTCCCGGGCCCTGCCAGATCAGACTTTCCGGCATTGCCGGCATCTAGAATGAGGTATCTTGATTCTGGGGAGAAATGGTGTAGGGGGGTTGCCATAGCAACAGCTCATTCCCCGTCTGTCTGTGCAATCTGATCTTGTTTATCGAGTTCTTCTTCTCGTCAGAGCAGCTGCATGGAAACAGGCCCTGATGCCTCGCAGCCAAAAGAACAGCGTCAGATCTGAAGAGAAATTGATCACTGAAAGAATAAAAATGCTTAAGGATCCCTGAGAAAGTCCTGGCAGAATGTTAATCAGCCATTCATTTGTCTGTGTGACCCCAGTCTATTGTGGGGCCACACAATAGACAGGGCTATTCACAACCCCCCCACTTCACTTTTTAAACATTTTTTACGCTGCAGCCTTTTGGTGTTATCGTTTGAATTCATTTTTCCTCTCATCACTCACCACTCAGTGCCCACAGTCACATGTGAAAACAGTATTTTAGAAATATTTGCAAATTTATTAAAACATTAAAACTGAAATATCACATTGACATAAGTAGCCTATTCAGAGCCTTTACTCAGTGCTTAAACAAAGTACCTTCACCTGACCAAAAATTTGAGGACACTTGAACATTACACCCACATGTGGTTGTTGAACATGTGCGTTCATAATCTCATGCTACAACAGCCTCCCCTCTTCTTAGAACGCTTCTCACAAGATTTTGGAACCTAGCTGCACGATTGATGTCAGGCATGGGTGAGAATGTGGTTTGGTGCTGGTGTTTCATTTGAACCCGAAGGTGTTGCATGGGTTTTAAGTCTGGGACAAGTGCAGGCCAGTCAAGTTCTGTCAAACTGGGTAAATCATTCCTCTGTACACAGAGTCATTGTCAGGTTGAAACAGCAAAGGGCCTTCCCCTAACTGTTGTTGGAAGCACACAAGCCTTAGAGCAACTGTAAGCAATATTTTTACAGTAACAATAAGGTCATCCACCTGGGACCTGAGTTGGACCAGGTCCCAGGTGGGGTCTCAGTTCCTCTCCAATCTGTGTGTCAATATCTCCAATACTGGAGTGGATCCAAATGGACCCAAGCGTATATGATGATCACATGGTGCATCCCAATCTATGTGTTTTCAGACGAGAGGAAGAGTGAGGACTGTGAACTTTGTCATGATGAGGAAACTGGAGTTGAAGTTATTTTCGAAAAATCAGTAGCCTGCAAGATCTATGCTGTTAAATGACAGTTTTGTGGAATTTGATTTACAAAAATATGTTAGAACATTGTTTTTTGTCCATCTATGGCCCAGCTGACTCATTCTTAAGACATTATTGTCATATTTCTGTCCTTTTTCACCGTGGCTGCTGTTAGTTGATTGAATTAATTTTATAGCGCATTGTGCTGCTGGTGAGAACATTTTCTCTCTGTTAGGGTCTGGTTGGGTTGACCTTTAGATCAGGTCTAACTAACCTCTATTTGCTGCGGGTCCTGCCTTTATCTGAAGGGGACCTGAGTACAACAAGACCCAAACTCAGGTAGGTTTTATGCAGGTCCATTTCAGAGCAGTTCCAAAATTCTGGACTTTTGAAGACCACCACTGTAAATGTATCAAATGACAATGTGACAATGATGATGATTTCAAGCACACTTAACCCTACCAGCACGTCTAAAACTCAGTAACTGCCGCATTGAAGCTCACTGTTTGGTCTAATTGCCTCCCGGCTCCAGCTAAACACTGCACACTGATATGAGTGTGGTAACTGCCCTCTTCTCTAACTCTCAGCAAGAAAGCAATTAGTGTAAATTACTTTTAAATTCCCCCTAACTAGATCAAGGGGGCTTAAATTATGAAAAACAACCCAAGGGCAGAAGTACATACAAACTTTTGGCCATATACTGGACTTTATTTTGTAGCACCCCTAACAAATGCATGCTGATAGGCTCCAACCCAAAGCTCCAGAAAATGGAGGGATGGATAGATATATTGCATCATTTTCACCATCAGCAGCCTGGACTGTTGCCAAAAGGCCGGTTGGATCTATGGTTTCATGCTGCTGACGCCAAATTCTGACCCTACCATCTGCATGCTTCATCAGAAATCAACATTCATCAGAGCAGGCTCCATTTTTCCAGTCTTCAACTGTCCAGTTTTGTTGAGCCTGTGATCATGGCAGCCTCAGGTGTCTGTTCATGGCTGTCAGGAAATGGTCTTCTGCTGTTGTAGTCCATCCACCTCAAGGTTATGCATTCTGAGATGTTTTTTTCTGCCGACCACAGCTGAACGTTTCTGTCCGCGGAGCTGCCGCTCACTGGACGTTTTTTGTTTCCTCTTTAGAGATTGTTGTGTGTGAAAATCTCCAGAGATCAGCAGAAATACTCAAACCAGCTGGTCTGACACCAACAATCATGCCACAGTCAAAGTCACTGAGATCATATTTTTTCCCCCATTCTGAGGTTTGATGTGAACATTAACTGAACCTTTTTTTCCAAAGTATATACAAAGAGCTCAGCACAAGATTGGTCTACACAATCAGCATTAATAATAATGACAGAAATATATACTGAAGAATAAAAATAGCAATGAAAAAGTATTGATACATTGGAAGCTGAGAAAAGCCATACTCGCAAATATTTTCTTATCCCGTTATCTCAAGATAACAGAGCTTTGCTTTCGTGAAGTAACAAGATGATTATTCCATTATCTCGAGATAATGAGGATTTGTTATGCTGAGATAACGGAATAATTATCCTGTTAACTTGAGAAAACAAAGCTCCATTATCCGTTATCTCAAGATAAGGAGATAATTATTCAGTTATCTCAAGATAATGGAACTTTATTATGTTGAGATAATGGAATAATTATCCTGTTATCTCAAGAAAACAAAGCTCTGTTTTCTATTATCTCGAGATAATGAGATTATTATTCAGTTTTCTTGAGATAACGGGATAATTGTTCTGTGATCTCGACAATACAAAGCTCGGTTATCTTGAGATAACATCGCTAACGGGATTAAAAAATATTTGCGATTACGGCCTTTCTCGGCTTCCATATCATCAAACACTTTCGCCCCTCCCTTACATAAAGATAAAAGTCACGATTTTATTATGAAAGATCAGATGACAAAAGGACATCACGATTCAGTATTAAAAAGAAGGTACAACAAGTGGGGTCTCTAATTAGTCGAGGATAATACTTGAAAGTGTTGAGGCCATTGTACAGATCTTCGTAAACTGTTCCTTTGAAAAGTGAAGCAGACAGGTCAAGTGTAAAACACTTGATGATTATCTTATGCCAGTCTGCTCCAGTGGGAGGTTTGTCATTTATCCATGACATAAAGATATTCATCCTTGAAGCATATGTGAGGATATCAAACAGTTTGCCAGAGCGAGCACCAAGGAATAAAGAGCGAGGGTTCAAATGTAACGCCATAATAAAATTATTGTCATGTTTTGCAGACTATCCATCCAGTATGCTTGTATTTTAGGACAGGACCAGACACGGTGACTGTAGGTTCCTACTGAGATTTTGGATTTTAGGCCCAAAGGTGGAAGCTGGTATCTGATTTTATCCTTTGCACTGCCACCACATGATTGGATGATTGGATAATTACACAAATAAGCAGGTGTACCGGTCTTCCTAATAAAGTGGAGATTGTCTATACCCATGTCATCAATAACTCATTACTTTCTAAGTTTGTTTATCCTTCTTGAAAAAAAGTTTCTCAATTGAACAGTAATTGCCATGTCGTTGCCTCACAGGATTGATCTAAAAATCTCTATTCTACTCTCCAAATATTTCAGTAGGTCTTTCAGGGTATTCAGTCCCGCACTGTCAGCAGGTCTCTCATTTGAGAGTTCACCTGAACACAAACAAAAAATTAGTTTGTGCAAATGCTGGGACTCTTCTCTCGCAGAAGAGCTGAATTCATTATAGGAAAGATAGAGTTTTAATAGAAAATCATAATACAAGTGTCGAGGGCATAGGGAGTAAGCTGAGGTTAATTTCATTCTCTCTTCCTTCTCTGGCAGCAAAACGCTATCTCCGCTTGCACATTTAAAAGGAGGAGTAATTGAATCATTTGTATAGCAAAGGCATTTGAAGGCCATGTATTTTAAAACCAAAGAGCATACAGTAGGAACTTCTCCGCAACACATGGCTTCAATAAGCCACATTTTGAGTGGATGACAGGACTTAATTGAGCTCACATAAGTATGATTAGATTTTTCCAAAAGGTAGTGCAGGTTTACATGAGCAAGATATTTGACCTTAATCATGATAAAAGTAGGTTCAGGTCGCAAAATCAAAGTATCAGGTCTCTTATTGATCTCAACCGGTCCTGAATGAGATAACACAAAGTTTATTCAGAGGTTAAATAGGTACTTGGACAATGAAACAGCACAACTAAGATAATATCAGAGGATAAAAGAAAATCTCTCTGTGCCTTTTTTTTGCAGTCAGGACTAAAATATATCAAAAAGGCACTGCAGTGAAGTTCAGAGCTGGTCGCTGCTGATCATCTTTTAGAGCTCCTGATAACTGAACAGAGATAATAAATGTCAATGTCACTCTCCCTATAGTTTTGTAGCCTTGTCTATTATTTGATGAACTTGCCTAACTTATTTTTCATTAATTTGATTACTTTTTAAAATTTGATCACCTTTTCTGTAATGAGTAGTTTTAGGGATTCGCATCAAACTTTACAGGGGTTTGATGGCTGGTTGAGTTTGGTCTCCCTGAGTTCACTGGAGAGAAACGTGTCGGCATACAGGCTGGAAGTGGTGTGACGTGGTTATCTTCTACTAAAAGAAGACCTTTGTAAAGTGCAGTTTTTACATGTTGTGTCTTGTTAGCTTGCCTGCTAACATCAGCCATTAGTAAACCTGCATTAAGAAATCAGTTCAGAGTTGCAGGACCTCCCTGCACCTTTGTTGTGAAGGCAGGACTCACAAAGTGCTGCTGTGTGAAGTCACTGGTGCCAGTGTTAACCTAGTTGTAGGTCAGTAAATACTTCTGAAACATGCAGTGTGTAGCATTTTCTTGTTTTCTATTTCTGCATGTCTTAAATACATACATATTTATACATTTATATTTATATAGATAAATGAAAATGGGTGGGTGTGGAGGCTTTAAAAGCAGCTTTGATGGAGTTGGGATGAGTTATATGTAAGGAGTAATGTACTTACATGTGCTCTTGAGTAAACTGACATAATTACTTTTTCAGTGGGTAAAATGTAATGGTGACGGATGGTTGGTGTTTCTGTCAGACAGCTCTTGGTGAGTAAAAGGAAAGAATTTTGATGCTGAATTTGCAATGTTTCTTCCAGACTGGTAAGTAAACAACTGTTAATGCTAATGTTACCTATGTAGCAATAGCAAAACTTACAAATAGCTCCTTTAAACAGTGTATGTTCTTTACCCTGGGTTTCTCAGAAGGTCAAGGACCTGCAGCAGCGTGTTTCCTGAAAGCACTCCTCATAGACAATGAACAATCAGTGAAGTGAAACAAGAGAAACTGCCAAAGTGTGATTTGAAAGGAGACAAAGGACAGCAAGGTTAACCAAATATTAATGAGATCTCAGGAAAAGATCAAGTTCAGGATGTGAAAACAAAGATGGCACACTATCAATGGCACACATGAAATAATGTGAAAGAGAAGAGTCTGCTTTAATTTAACTACAAAATACAAGAGATGGCTATGAAGTGTAACCATGTACTTCACTGCACCTGATAAAGGGCAGTCAAACAGCGCCGAGCACTCAGCATGAGCTTGTTCGATTCCTCCATCTCTGGTGTTAGCAGTGAATGCAAACATCTCAGAAAGTATGAAAAGTCAAACAAAGGGAAAATAACACATGTTCCAAAAAACCTGTGAGGTTGGACTCGAATTTATAGCTTTCAATATGGAAGGTAATTTAATGACTAAGTTTGAGTGGGAGACAAATAATCAGTAGCAGGAGTATGAGGAGGAAGAGTGTTGCTTTGCAGGTACATTGTTAAATTGGCACATTAAACATACTACATTTTCAAAAGAAGGTATTGTAGAAACTTTTCTCCACAGTATGTTACTCAGGCTGGATTTTTGCCCTTTTGATTAAAACTAAACCTGATTCTTTACCTCAAACGGCGCTCTAAGGGGATTTTACAGAAAGGTTAGGTCACCGTTTCATTCCCCTTTCACCATCACCTCAAGCAGGTAAACAAATCTCCTCTCCGCCAGCCATTCCTCTGCACATCTAAATTCATCACTTTTGGAGGGAATACCAACAAATAAACATCATGATTGAAAGGTGTCACGTAAATAAAATAAATAAATAAATAAACAAAACCGGCGCCTCCATTTCCGAGCCGCAGCATCTTGCTGTCAGCCGTCGCTGCTTCCACTCGGTTTTGCATGATCTCAAAAGTGTTTTGACAGTTTCGCAGAAAGTGCCAACGGATAGCGCAACGGGGATGGGATGGTGTCATATACTCAGTATCAACAAGCTGACACTGAGGACTCATCAAAGTGTCACAGCTTCACAACTGTGGTGTGACAAACTGATGCGGGCTCATGACAGTGTGTCTGACTTAACATAGCCACTTTCCAAGAACAGGCCTCGAGGCGGAAGAAGGTGAAACGACACAGTGACCCTTTTTTTTCGGGGGCTGCTCCTGTACCGCTGTGGTTTGTGGATACGAGGCCCATAAAAAAAATATCCTTGCTGCGTTCCAGCATGTCAAAGTGAGGCCGTGGCATTTCATTAGCAATGATGAATGACATTTGATTGCACTCACAGTGCACATGTGTTAATGTGCTAATGACTAATGTCATGTTTAGAGCTGTAGTTTTCAGGTGCATGATGATCATTTTTTGAGACCAGTTTCAGTCCATGGATGTATTATAACCATTAGCAACCGATTGCTGCGGTCACACTCCTTTGCGTGAGTCATAACTCAAGTCAAGTCAAGTAAAATCTAAACACACTGACACAATACACATATCTTTACACTCAGTGTGACTTTACAAGAATATCATTAATTATTAAAGGTCCCATATTTTATATATATATATATATATATATATATATATTTTATATATTTTATATTTTAAGGTTTTGTACCAAAAACCATCTCAGTATAGTTTTACATTTCCTAGTAACAACAGGTTGGTCGAAGAGAGGAGGTTCTGAGCCTCTCTTCTGATTGGCTGACTGTTTTCTGAGTGGTTGAATAGAAATATAGAAGATTTCAGGTAAACACTAAGAGAAACCAAATCCTGCAAGGTTGGATGGTGGATCCAGGTGGGCGGGGCTTGGGGCATGGCTGAGAGCGGTGACTACTTTGTTGTGACATCACAGAGTTACAGAAGTCCTGACGGCTGGTTTTAAGGCTCAGTTTCTGAATACAGGCTGTGTGCATTTCTCTGTGGACTGAGCACTTTGATACTTTCACAGTATTAATATAGAACTTAGACCTGATCTATAATCAAACAACACATGGAAATCTCACTTGATACAATATGGGACCTTTAAATTATTCATTGTCCACAATGCATAAATTTCTATAAATATGCCTAGAAATCATAGAAAAGATATGGTCCTTATAACGCCACTGCTAATAGCTAATTCAGCACACTTTTAATGTTGCCACTGAACAAATACAAGCTTAAAAAGGAATGTTGTAGCCCACAGGGTTCCAAAACTGAGATTATCGCCAAAATAGAAGTAATACAAAGAATTGTGTTAATTTTTATTTATTGGCTTATTTATTTACTATTCAAAGAGTCAGTAAAACCCCTAGTCTAGAGAATCTAAAGCCAAAAAAGAAGACTTTTTGTATAAGGATCAGTGCAAAAGCACACAAAAGTATTTTATCCCTGTTACCCGTGCAAAAGCAATTTCAGTCATGTTTAAATTTGAGCCAGTTTAATGAATATGAACACTAAGAGCTTGTACTGTACAGTAGGTGGTGCGGGAAGGGATTGAAGGCTTCTTTATGATATCGGTACCATCATCTAAAGTGCTTTCAGTGCCTGATGTGAATACATTACCCACAGTCATTGTGGTGGAATGGAATGAGAAAACGGTGGTGCTATTTTGGTACGTTTGCTGCCAGCTATATGCCGGCACAATACCGTAATTGGTTACTCTAGCCCTTGTGCTGTAATGGATGTGAGAAAACACCTAATCCAACTACTGGCTGCCATGACTGACAAGCAATTAGGGATAGAGAAGTGATTTTTAGGTAAAATGAAATGCATATTAAGATCAAAAAGTGGCATCACAGTGGGGAATATCCTGAAAAGTGACAGGCTTGCAGAAATTTTTCATGTGTATGAGGAACAAAGCCATCTGATCGCGCCCCTGTCATTTGGTATAACATATAACAGATTTGTTTTTTTTTTAGGTACATCCCAATCCAGACATTCAGGGACAATGCAGCAGTAACAACAAGCTAATTATTGCCATGTGTTGAGGAAATGTATTCGTTTGGTATCATCTCGACTGCACTACTCTGCAGTCTGAAGCTGTAAACCTGGGAGTGCCCGAGTCTCTGTGGTAACTGGGAGAATGCTAAACCCTGCATGTAAAGAGGAAGAGGAGGAGGAGGAGGAGGAGGAGGAGGCCACAGTCCAGCTGCAGTTTGAATGTGGCGCAAGACAGCCCTCCAATGGAGGAACGATGAACGGACGCAGAAGAGATCACAATTCTATAGCACAGAAATGTGTTGTTTCAAAAGACCAATACTGTTTCCAGTAAAATGGATTTGCTGTAGAGTGGCTCCATTTTCAGAGTCGACTTTATTCTATAAAGATGAAAGCTATCATATGAAAGCACATTACAGAGGGCTACACGGAAATGGATTATTTAGCCCTGGGCATCCCACACTGACGACTGCCTCCTCAGTGAGCTCTACCAGTCAAATGCTTTGGGGCATATACAGTGTAGTCGAGGTTATGGGCTGTGCCAGCTCTTGTGAAGGAGATGGGAGACGTGTTCACGTCCTGCCTGGGAGGCTGAACTTGGGGCAAACATGGCTTGCGGTTAGACGGTTCTGCATATCAAAATATTATGGTTTGCTTCCTCTCTAAATGCGACAATGAGAAGCTCAGTTAAGGCAGGTCGATATATTTGGTCTTTATGGGTAGGCTACTGCTCTCGACCTTTAGCCTGTTTAACCCCAAGAGCAGCAGTTCTCACATCTTATGACCCACATCACGTGTTGTAGTGTGTTTTTTCATTATGTGTATCATGTGAATACTATACTAAATTTGTTGAGGATTTCATATAAATAAACATCATTTTGTGTAGCAGAAATATGTTTCCTCTGCTTTGCTTCTCGCCTATCATCTTACGGCTCCTCAGATTTGTCCTGTCTGCCCCCAGGTCCAGGCTGTGTGGATTTATTGTTGTGTCACACACAGGTGGAAGAAATACTAAGATCCTTCATTGAAGTAAACGCACCAATGCAAGGATTTAAAATACTTCATTACAAGTGAAGAGTCCTGCAATCAAACTCCTTACAAGTACAGCAGCAAAAGTATTTGAAGTATAAATAGTAAAAGTGCTTATTGTACAGTGACTGATATGTTATTATGCATCACATTATTAGACTGTCAGTGATGAATCAAGCATTTTACTGTTGTAGCTGGTCAAGGTGAAGCTAAATTTAGCTTATGTTTATAACTCAAAGGAGAGGTGAAAAGCTGGCCATCACAGAGAGCGTGGAGACATGCTAACTGTTTCAATAATAGTAATGGTGTACATCTTCACACAGCCTCTCCTGGAAGGCATTCATAGAGTTGCACTCGGTTGTTCACACGGAAAGTGAGTGAAAAAGTTACAGGAAGAAGTGAAAAAACGAAGCTGCACAGACAAATTCAAACCCCTTCACCTCCACACCTGACCAGTCGTGCTTGAAGTAGGTGTGAACGTTGGATTTTCTCTTTCACAAAGTTACAGAAATAGTTGGAGTCAGCCTTAAAATCCCAGCTATTGTAAAGACGTGTGAGGGGAGGGGGTTTTTCTGAAGCCGTTTGACCATCCGACATGGAGGATACTGCCGCTACACATGCATGTATTCATATTCAGTTTTGAGCTTCTCTCTAATCTTGGGGAAATATTGGAGAGTTTAACCTCATTGGAGCCTTGAACAGTTATTTAAATGAAACCATCTGAGAAGTTTAGAGGGGAACTGCTAATAACTGAGACATCTGAAATGTGACGAGGGTTCTCAAGTAGAGCTCAGCTTTTTTTTTTTTTTTTGTGTGTGGACTCAGATGTCAAACAGGTTGGAAACCACTGAGTTTCTTATTGTAAAGTATTGATGTATTGTATTTTATCTTAGAAGCTTGTCATATTTTTTGACAGGTAATTACACTTCATGTTTGTCCATCGAGCATAGACAATTATATGATGCACATAGAAAATAGGGATGGGCTATATCAGTTATCTTGGTGCTCATCTCTAACTATTACACCCAGATATGTTGCCCCATATCTTCCTGAATACATCCAGACTATTATTAACTCAGTGGATAACCTGTTCAGAAGATCTTATCCAGCTCGTCTCTCCATTCATTAAAACTGACACGCTCTTTTGACTTCCAGTGCCTTACCTCAATTCTGCTTCCTGCTATCAAGCCTAGTTTCACCCAGGAACACATTTCTGTTCTGAGTTCTGAGGGCAGATTAACTTTTCGTTGGCAGAATAACCATTATGCATAATGGTTGGATTTGCACTGAAATCTGTCTCTAGTATGTTATTAATAAAATAATTTGACATCTAACCAGAAGTTATGCACCATTATAAACTTTTTTTGTGTATAATATTAATCTGAAAAAATGTACTGCAGTAAAAAGTACAGAAGTATTAAGGGGCACTAAATGGAAACACTTAACCAATATACACATGTAATATATGTACATGTATTGAATTTCCATATATGACATATATGTACATATAAAATAAAAACATTACATACTTTATATGTAAAAATTATATATGAAAACTATTAGAAATTGCAATAATTTCATATAGTGACACATATGTCTAGGCCATACAAAATATGTATGTTTATGTATGTATGCTTATATTGTAGTACATAAATAAATAGGCCTATCCATCCCAAAGCCTGTCAATATACAGTATGTTGATATTATATATAAGGTCCAAAAACTCTGTGACACTTAGATAGGAATGTTAAAATTAATAAGAAAAAAACATATATAATTTTTATATGAATGTTGTTTAAATAAACTTGCACATAGTGTATAAATTAAATATATATGGTTAACATATATGCTCACAACATGTTATACCATATAAAGAATCATCATTTAGATATTTTTGATACATATACAAATTTGACTATGCATGGGTATTTCATATACGTTATAAACGTATATATCTTCATATATCCAGAGGATGTATATATGTGATAATAACATCTCTTGATCATCTTGATATAGGGACATACACTGTATGTCATATGTAACATTTCTGTAGGGGAAAGTACAAGTAACTCAAAGTTGCACCACAGTAAAGTATGAAGCATGAATTACTGTACTCAGTTACTTTCCTCAACTGGTGTAACGTTTCATGCATCACCAATGCAACAAAGTAGACTTTCACAGAGCCTCATCTTTCAGTGAGCAGCAGTTTACAGTTCACTCACACTTTCTGATGAACTCTTGTAGCTTTCATTTGTAACTCCTAATTATATCTATGGCCATTTTTCCCAAACAGAAAAATGAACCAGAGGATGAATGAATTCCAAGCCTGAAGAGATTGCATCAATTCTCGCTTCATTTTACATTTTTTAGTCAGATCACCCGAGAGAAAATATCCATTGATTGATTCAGACTGAGACTCTGAGGCTTTGCAATCAATCCTCTCATCTCTGGGGAGAGGTGAAATGGCTGTAGCAGTGGCATGTGTAGCATGGGACCCCTTGTTCCTGTCACATCCCATATGTCTGGCAATTCATCTCTCTCTTGATACCATCATCTCATCTCATAATTCATTATTTGTCTCCACGGCAGATGTACAGTATCTCTTACGTGATAACAATAAACAGAATTCGAAGAAATCCTATGATGTCATTACTTTAGTTTGAGTGTCTCATTTCCACTTTCCTGTGATTCCTTCAAAAACAGACGAATGAAACGCCCTGAAGGACCATCCGGGCTCTTTGTGTAAAAATTAAACATATTCCTCATTCTGCTCACAAACTCACGTCACGGCCGGAGAGATTAAATTTCATTTTAGATTAATGACTTTGCACATCGGAAGGTAATTAATCATTTGTTGGGTCCTTTCTTTGGCTCTCAGCACGCTTTGGCCCCACTCAGAGCCCCCCGCTCAAAAAACATCTTGACATTTTTGTAATTACACCTTTTCTCCCCGGCGCTCAGCGACTCAGCAGCTGTTGACAAACTGAGAGGTCATATTGCCTCAGCACAAATATAATAAAGCTGTGTGTTAGTCCGGTTCAGCCCAGCAGTTGCAAGAGTGACCATTTTTCAGCCTATAAATTTACTGTAAAGTTTTTAAGTACAGTTTTTATGTATATTACATTATCATTTAACATCTTGTGTAGAGATTTGAGCAGCGTCACCTGCTTCGTGTAAATAGTCACATGACCGCAGCTGTTACTGAAGTCTGATAAAAGAAAGGTTCTAGCATTGATATTTTATTTTGAAATAGTAAATGGTTTTTAACTTTTTGAGGTAAATGAGCGCCTTGAGTGAAACTTGACTTGAATGGTAATAGATTGGAAGTAACTATTTGAGTTCAATGCACTTTTTTCTCAACATTTGAGGTTAGAAAGACTTGATTTTCAATTTTCATTTAGTGCTCTTTACCATTTTCAGTCAAATATTTAAGTTGAGAAGACTCAAAGTTTGTCCAGTTCACTAACAAACACACAATGCAATACATTTGTTTATATTTTATTTACAAAAAAAACCACTTTCTTTCTTATTAACCAAAATATACAACTAAACCATTTCCATCCTAGAAAAATATTTTTGTATTTTGGAAGTGCAGGCACTGCACTACACTGAGGTTAACATGTCTTCTTCTCATGTTCCTCCAGGACAACAATGCCCTCCATGATGAGAGATACACTGGACCTTCCTTTAGGAAAGGAAAGGAGCTGATGCCGTCCCACAATTCCTTGCTGCAGCAATATTTAAAACAACACAACATTGCAGTCCCCCTCCAAATTAGGGAATGAACTAAAAACAATTCTTTACTTATCAAATGGTGAAAAAAAAGGACAAAACTCTCACATATATAGAAGAATAGAATTTATCCAGGCCCTTTACTCAGTTCTTTATTTTTTTATTGAATTATTACTTTAATGCCTCAACTCTTTCTATTTGTATATTTCTTTCATGTTTCATGGAAATTAATATTTATTGTCCATGTGTTGTAAAGTTGGTTTAAAATAAATCCTAGTCTGATCGCTTTCGGATCCTGTCATTATGAATTCTCCTTCACATCTTTCCTTGACCTCATGACGTTTTCCATCGAGGTCCAGGAAATGTGGTTAGGAAAGGAGATCTGTTTGACATTTCGACCGCGGCCTGGGAGTGACGACGCCATTGCTGACGTTTGTTTTTCTGCTGCAACCGTGGAGTTTTACCCGCAGAATGTCAGAGCAGAAAATAATTCAGGACTCCCATTAGAAGCAGGTGACACTGCTTTACAGTCATTAGTTTTGAAAAGGCTCCCTGTGTCGATGCTAAGTCTGGAATACTGATTTTGTTTTCCAGCTGCTCCAACTCCCACCCGGGTCACACAGCGCTGCAGACCAGATACATTTTTTTTTTTTTTTAAAGTTGTGCACCAAAAAAACAAAACACAAACCAACCACCAATGCAGCAAATTGAATATCAATGCATATGACCCCTATCAGCACTTCCCATAGGTGCAGACAATTATCTGACTAATTGTGAAAATGAACAGGCCCACACAAAAGAACATCACATGTATTCAAACAGACCTGCTCATTCAGCATGCAAAATTATGCATGCCGTAATTAATTTGCCATTAAGACTGGATTGATGTCGCCTTCATGATGCAGACTACCAAACCATAATTGCCTCTGGTGTTGCATTCACAGCTTTGCCTCATTACTGAAACAGATGCTAATTTGGCGGAGTGGCTTCAGGTTGACAGGTGTGTGAAGTGTGTGTGTCTCTGTGTGGTTGGCTCCGCTTGTGTTGCTGGGCGACATGTGAAGAGTTACTGCGGCAGGGAGACGACGGGTTGAAAAACACATCATATAATGAAACGACATGTTCATGAGGGAAAAAAAAAAAGTTGTTTTCCCTTTTTGGTGGAGGGTCTTTTAATCGTAATGAATGGTACAGAAAGTAATTGGTATGGGGGGGAAAGGGAGTTAATAGCTTGGGAAAACAAACCATTCTGATGAATTATTAAGCTGTTTAACTAAATGATTTGCTTTTGGACCTCTTAGTTTTTCCTGTTCTTCAATTCATTAGGTTGAAACTCTTTTTTTTGTGTGCATTTTTTTTATAATTCAAATGAAAAAGGATCATCCAAATGATTTAGAAGATATTCTTTTGACAATAAACCCCATCAATATATTTAGTGGCAACATCTTCAGCTATTTGAGAGAAACTAGACTCATAAAAACAAACATGAAAAACTACAAAATATATTTTTTTCTCCATCAGTTCAGTTCTTTCATGACACTAAAGTCTTTGTCTCTGTTTATGCAGTGGCCATGATCTCGACAGCTGGTGTATTTCACCACCTGTCCAGGATTGGCCGGTGAGTTTAGAGTCCACTGTCTCTCCTCCGACACTCACAGCTTCTCTTTCACATCTTCTTCGCCCGTTTCTTGGGTCTCTGGTTGAAGACGGGCGACGTGCCCATCAGGGAGTCAGGCGAATGCGAGGCATAGCTGCCGTCTGACGCAGCGCCTCCCGGTGAAGGTGCCATGGCTCCTCCCGATTCGCTCATGGTGGACATGGGCCCCCCCTCCTCGAAGACATCTCCGCCCAGGACACCGTGGTGATGGTGGTGGTGGTGGCCCGAGCCCTGGCCCTCCTCGCCGTCCTGCGGCTCCATTTTCACCTGCGGCCACAGAGGGGAGTTGTTGGCCCCGCCCCCACCTTAAAAGAAGAGAACAAATTGAGCAAAGATGATTTTCAACCACAAAAACAAATTCCCTGCATTAAAAAGTAAGGAAAGAAGGTAATTAAAAAATGCTAACGAGACGTGACAGATGCCATCTGGAATATTGTGTGGTTTTTATTCCAACTATATTTCACATAAAACCTGCTGCTTCATTCTGCAAAAAATGGTATTGGTTTAGAGGAAGGAGAAATATAACAGCTAGGAAAACTTTGACATCAATCCTTACGCATTCTTATCATGTGAATTAATTAAGGTGAGAGGTAGACAGTCGCAATTTCCAGGCTGTGTGGCTCATTCAAATATGACATGTAAGAGGCCTATGAAGGTGCCTTGTTTTGACTGATTTTGATAGATGCAGACAGTTGTGCCTGAGGTTTCATGACCTTGCAAGATCTGCTAAGAGTAAAAACTACGAGAGTAACATGCATCTAAAATATGGAGAGAGATGGAATGGTTTCATAGGGGTAAGAAAAGCAGTAAACAACACATTATC
The DNA here is from genome assembly GCF_021018895.1 of Seriola aureovittata. Taxonomy (NCBI): domain Eukaryota; kingdom Metazoa; phylum Chordata; class Actinopteri; order Carangiformes; family Carangidae; genus Seriola; species Seriola aureovittata. The sequence continues at coordinate 22,080,976 of NC_079376.1, forward strand.
TATTTTATTTAAAGTGTTTTAAAGAGGTTTGTGGTCAGATGTCACTGTGGCAGGACGTGCTGAGTCAAGCTCAGTTTAATGGTCCGCAGACGACTGACTGCACCTATAGACTTGATGTAGATAATGTCTTAATAGCAAACAAGTATTGACTAAGTTATTTTTTATGATATCATTTACTCTCCTGCAGAAAAGTGAGCTGATAAAAACTAGGTCATGTTAACAACCTTATTGGAAACACTTTCTGAGGAGAAATCTTATTAGGAAGTGTCCTAGTAGGAAGCTGCTTACTGATTAAAATACACACAGCAATTTACTGAAGCCACGATGCTAAAAACAGAAGCTTTACCTGCTCCACTTGGTCACACAACATCCAACACTCAAGGTGTTACTCACACCAGACACCTCAGTAGGGAACTCTTCATGAAGGCAGAATATAAATGTGGACAGGAGTGCTGCTCTCACCTGAGGTGTGAGGAGAATGGTCACCATCCAGGCCTGAAGCCAGCCTTTCACCGTGGGCCCCGAGGACCCCCATAGGCAGAGCCTGGTCCCCAGAGGCCAGGTCGGCCTCAGGCTCCTCGCTAACAGGGAAGGAGATGTCACTCATGGGCTCCTCCTTAATCCTCGGGGGCTTGGAGTCCTCCAGAGCCTTCTCTGGGTTCACCAGCCGCTCGTATTCCTCCGACAGATCCTTACTGACCTAAAAAGGAAAAACTATTAGTCCTGTTTTTCTGGTGTAGGATAAAATGAGAACTGAGCCTGGATGACCCAGCCTTCAATATTAGTCTCCTCTGACCTAAAAAATATAGGTCAGTGGCTTCAGCTAAGAGACTTGTCAATATTCAAAATTTTTCTACGGAGTCTAAATAATGAGGTATAAAAGCGACATTGATCATCAACAGATCAGTTTCCTCACTTTCTGCTCTCCGCAGCTCTGATCACTTGTGTTTCTTTAAAAGTCCTGTTGGCATTGAGGACAGTGAATCTCTCACTTTGGCGTCTGTCTCACTTCCGAGCAGCTTGCACACAAGTTACCATACGGTCGATTGTTCTCACTCGTACAAAGTGCTTTATGCTTCCTGAGATGATTCAGCATGTTGTCCTGAAGCCATGACACTTTTTTACACTGCACTGTGCCAAAGATTATTATTTTCAGTACTGTTTAATTTGCAGATTATTTTAAAGGTCTAATTGTTTAGTCAATAAAATCTCAAAATATAGTAAAAATTATGATCAAATCCTCGTATTGGAGAAGCTTGGTTTGGTGTTTTTGGTTGATAAATTACATAAAATTGATACATTATTAAAATTGCACTTAACCAATGATAGTAATAGCACGAAACAACCTGCTGCTGGTATATGTCGTAGCTCCTCCTCTGCCATTTATACAATATTAACCAAATTGCCAAAAATGATCTTGAACACCACAAACAAACGAGGATAAAATATCATGGTAAATATAATTTTATGCCATGATTTCTACTGACGGGACAGATTAAAAGGAAAAACATGAATAAATGAGTGGAGAACATAACGAATGTAGATGCTTCCACACAGGTGCACTGCATTGTATAATTAAGCAGTTAACATCCCATCATGCTCTGTGGCAGGTATAAAAATGCCGAGCAGACCCAGCTGATTCTGTGTCTGTATCAAGATGACAAGAGGAAAAGATCTGAGTGACTTTGAAAGAGGGTTCATTGTCAGGGCACAGATGGCAGGAGCACAAGGGGAGAACAGTGCAGGTCTGAATGTGTGACCCCTACAGTGAGGGGATCATGTGGCTCTGTTATGCTATGAGGGGCATTTTGCTGGGATTGTTTGGGTCCACTTGTCCCCTTAGAGGGAGGGGTCACTGCAAATCAATCCAAAGTTGTTCTTCGTCCGATGATGAAACATTTCTATCGTGATGGGAGTGGTCTCTTCCAGGATGACAGTGTTCACTGAATGGTTTGATGAGTATGAACATGATGTGAATCATATGCTATGGCCTTCATAGTTGCCAGATCACAACCCAAGAAAACCTATAGGAAATGTAGGACTGACATGTTAGACAGCGCTCTCGACCACCATCATCAAATCACCAAAAGAGTGAATATCTTTGGGAAGAAAGGTGTTCATCCCCCTGTAGAGTTCAGACAGCTGTAGAATCAATGCCAAGGAGCACTGAAGCTGTTCTGGTGGCACCTGGAGGCCCAACAGACAATTTGTCACCTATCTGTACTTTTACTGACATATAATATATTTTCTGGAAATTCAAATGAGAAACAGTTAATGAAAAATGTAAACAGGCAGAAATGTCTATTTTGTCTAATTCGGTGGATTGTGTACACAACAAGTAAAGGTACTCCTTACTTAAATGCATAAATCTTGAAAAAATGTAATACTACTAGTCCCACTTACTGATTTGCAACATTGACAGTGACTCAATACATACACAGATATTAAAAGTGACAGATACACAGTATCAACAGTATGGCAAAATCTTGAACAGTTATGATTCAACCTCACCTGCAGCATGTAGCTGTGATAGTCTTTGATCCTCACTTGCCAGAAGCGCTGCAGGGCCAGCACGCTGCCGATGCCCACCTCATGGAACACTTGCTCCACCACGTCCGGGAAGGGACTTGCCCCTAACCGCGCCTCCCGATCCACCGCCACCCGCAGCAGGCGGGTGAGGCGCAGGTAATGCTCATGGACCAGGTCGGTCAGAGTCTCCAGCACACTCTCCTGAGCAGATTCAAAGCCAGCATGAGCCAGGACGGTGGCCACTGACTGATAGAGGAGCTGCCTGCAGGAGGGCCAACTCAGCTCTGTGACAGGCTCGCCTTTACCCCTTAAGATGGAAGAACCAGACAGGATAGAAGGAGATAAATGATACCTGCTTGCTAAATTAACTGAGATTATATCTGTGAAATTATAAACAAATTATAATATCTAAATTAAAACTCTGATGCCCTCAATAGATATGGATGGTATTTAATTACAAAAAAGGGCTCCAATCTTATCTCAGCCACACAGCCAGAGTAACTTACTTATAAAAGTCACTTTCAGGGTCACTGTGGCGGAGCTGGAAGGGTTGCCGTGGGGCTTTGCTGTCCACAGGTAACAGATCATCTGGCATGACAGGTGGGGTGGGAGGACGTAGTGGGAAGTTGGTATCAGCCTCCTCCATCCTGCTGCCCCCTTCAGATGACGCTGAGCTCTGACCCTGAGCTTGAGCCTGGGCCGCTGCCAAGAGGCCACGGAGGCGGCGAGCATGCTGACAAAGCTGCACAGTGTGGATGGTGAGGCTGCAGGGTTCTGAGGGGATGTCTAACATTGTGGTGGGCCGCGGACGCTGGGCTGAGGGCTGGTGCAGGGGAGGGTCCTGCATCTCCACAGAGCGAAACTCACGTTGGAGCAAGTCAAAGGAGCTGCGGCTGGGAGGCGCCCCTGCAGGTCCAGGGATCTCTCCCCAGTAACGCATCATGATGAGCGATCAAAGACACAAGGCTGATTCAAACCGGCATCAAGTCTGAAAATTGTAAAGAGGGAGAGGTGAGAAAAGTCAGTGATCATCGCAGATATTAACATTTTCAGTGGAGTATTGATTCAGATTTTTACACACACACCTTCAATTAACTTTAAAATACTTAATAGTTCTTTTTGCTTATAAGATAGTTTAAAATGTGAAGTTTTAGCTGTTTCAGGTTGGCAGCTTAGCCCCAACTGCCAAAGTAATGACGGCCAAATACTAATAGCTGCGCAATTTAATACCATTTGTATATGGCAAACATACACAAACCATGGATCGTGCTTTAAATGTTGTCTCATGATCACCTCGGCATAAATAAATAAAAATATTAGCAATAATAATCAGGTGACACTACTTTTAACAAGAAGGAAGACAGCAGGAAGAGTATTTTGAATGTATAGGAACGGCTGTTAGGTGTATCCCGAATTGAAGATTGCATTATTTGATTGAGTTACACTCTGAAATCAAAGTTTAACAGGAATTTCTATTTGGCGAATAGCAAGACAACATAAAAAGTCAGGTGTCTGACTGGAGTTTTGCACTACGGGAACACACAAGAGAAAACGCATTAGCATTAACTCTGACTCATGAGGGAGCAACGACAACAAGCCAGCTAGCTAACGATAAGTACCTTGCATGCATGCTTAGGCAGTTAAACTGTACAATATTTAAGTTAAAAAAAGACTACTGTAACTTACATTAAACAGAGATGGCTGAAACGTCTGTTGATAATTGGAGCCAATTGCCCTTGTATTTTTGGAGGAAGTTGCACAGGATGTAAACTTTCTCGTCCGTTTTGCAAAAAACTCGGGTAAATAGCTGAGGAAGATGTTTTGTTCCGCACCAAACTACTCATTTTGAGTAGAATAAAATTAATTAATACGCTGTGCAGTTTTATTATAAATAGCTTTTCGCCACATTTCTCTGGAACATATCCTTTATTAAATTATTATTAACTGCTTTAAAAGTTTTGCTGAGGCTCAAAAGACCCGGGCACATTTTATAGTTGCACCAAATAAACATGGACGCCTCCCAGCCGTTAGACGTGAGCGTGAAAAATACAGATGAAGAAATGAGCTCTTCACTGGAAACGGACGGATGCTCCGCCACCGATAATGGTGGCGAACTCGAAAAGAAAGACTCGCCTAGAACCGAACCAGAAACAGAGGACCCGTTTAAGAAACCGGCTCTTATCGCTGCGCCTTCTCTCGCCAACAAACGCGGTAACGTCGCTGCTTCTTCTAAACCAACAGCAGCTGAAACTAAAAGTGTGAAAGAAAATAACAAAGATGAAATTATAGACACTACCAGCGACTCGTCCTCGGGTCCTCTTAATGAAAATGAAACCCAGGGTGAACGTCAAGAACAGGACAAAAAAGGCGAAAAAGATAGGGATGTTCCTCCTGTCAAAATCAAACCAGATACCAAACCCCGGGTGCTTCCTGCGAAAGGGCCCCCAGCTGGCAAATTTCCCCCTCTACCATACACAGAGCCACCGTGGGGTGGCAGGGCCTCAGATATTCCGTATGCTCTTGAAATCCTCAAAAACGGGGCCATAGTGGACAAGTTACCCCTCACTCACAGGAGTTTCTTCGTGGTTGGACGTTTACCTGTGTGTGACGTGTCTCTAGAGCATCCCTCCATCTCCAGGTACCACGCAGTGATTCAGTTTCGCGGACAGGCCGGAGAGGGGGAGTCTGTTGGAGAAGAGAGGGGCTTTTACATCCACGACCTGGGCAGCACGCACGGCACCGTGGTGAACAAGAATAAGATCCCCCCGAAGACCTACATCAGACTCCGCGTGGGGCACGTGTTAAAGTTTGGGGGGAGCACAAGACTTTTCATCCTGCAGGTAAGTCATGATGTGGACACCCATCACACCTGCACTTCAAATACTGACGGTATTACTTCATGATCACACACAGCTATAATTTAACTCGTATGTTAAAGCAAGAATGGCTTTTAAACTCCATTCAGCTAGTAAAATAGAATTCACAAATTATATTTGAGACTGATTTTGGCATTACAGATATTTACTCAGATACTATCTTTCCCATTATTTATTTTTATTTTATTTATATTTGTTTATTTTTAAATCTGCTTGGATTACAATAATTATTTAAATTGCCATTTAATCAGATTATTATTTTCTTGATTAATGGATTTATTGTTTAATCTTTAGTGTCCAAAATGAGTGAAAATGGCCATCACAATTTTCTGAAGCCAATGCTGACATGTTCAATCTGGAAGTAGTGATGCATGCTCTGACTTTTTCTTTGCCAAGGCCAATTCCAATTCCTAAACTGATGGTATATACACTGCCAATACACAGTACAGAATGTACCTGGCATGCAGGGATAGATAACGCCAATATGTGCACAACGGATTGCTTTGGCACTAAAAGAATATGTAAATATATATAGATATGAATGAATGTGTCCAGCAGTGGAACGACAGGATTTCATAATCACATTAATGAAGAACCTGTTTTTATCTGCTTTGTCACATCTGGCCAATATTCAACTGGTGTAGGTCTGTGTCAGTGCCAATACCAACCCGGTGGATCTGCTTCTCTAACAGGAAGCTTAGAGCAAAGTCAGACAGGTCTAAACTGAAAGTTCTGATGATTTTAGGGAGAAACCATGGCAGGATTTTTAATTTCTGTGTCTGTTCCAACCACTGCATTGAGCAAATGTTATAATGTTATTTAAATCAAATAGAATTAATTGATTAAAACACTTTTTTAATCAGTAAACTACATTTTATAAGTTTTTGTTTAGAAAGTATGATTCATCACTTTGTATGAAGGCATGCATGATTGAACTATTGTATCATGTATAAGCCCGATAGGAAGCTGCAGCAGAGGAGTCAAAACTTAAGTTATTTTTCTGCCTGGTTATGCCAAAATGGCAGATTACTTCATGGGTGTATCTGTCAGTTGACAGAAAATTAATTATTTCAGTCATTTATCAAGCGAATTTGTCAGTGAAACCACTTAGTATGGAATTTGGAACTGCCTACTAATTTATATATATATATAATATATATTCTTATACATACAATTTTTTCCTATAAATTTAACATGAAATGAATAATCATTCTTCCATAAAACACTATTCAATGATGTTAATTCAAAAAAGAAAGAAAAGCCCAAAGTCTTCATCTTCACTCTCCTTTCACAGGGTCCAGAGTTTGATGAGGAAGAGGAGTCTGAACTAACAGTGACAGAGCTGAGGGAGCGTGCCCAGAAACAGAAAGCAGAGCTGGAGAAGAGGATGATGGGAGATGGTTCTGATGATGACGACGATGATGAGAAGGAGGAAAAGGAGGAGGGCGGGGAAGGCGAAAGCAACAAGTGCCAGAGCAAACAGTCAAACGAAGATTCAGGCTGCTCGTGGGGAATGGGTGAGCTTTTCTGCTGGTTCTAGGATTACACTACAGTGTGTTACGTGTCAGCTGTGTCGACATACTGCTGTGTTGTCGTCTCAAGTGAGCTGGTATAAAACGTTCTCGCAGGGCGAGTAACTGAGGAAGCAAGTTAATCCCTTAGTTCTCTCCTTTCCTTTCACTCCATCTGTCCCTGTAAATTCGCCCTGCAGCCGAGGAGGTTGTTCCAGAGGAAGACGAGAACGAGGAAAACCCTTTCTCAACAGAGTTCCACGAGGATCAGGAGGCTGCATACCTGAAAGACCCCAAGAAAGCTTTGCAGGGCTTCTATGACAGGGAAGGTGAGGAGACATCAGGTTTTATGAGATGCAGAAGAAAAACTGGATGTGTATCTTGAATTGCCTGACTGACTTTTGACATCCTTTGTCTTAGGGGAGGAACTGGAGTTTGAGTATGAAGACAAAAACCACGGCAGCTGGTTGTGCAGAATAAAGTAAGAGACACGTGTTTGACATCAAAAAGGTTAAATAGTGTGTGGATGTGGTGCAGAGTGTCAGAGTCTGTGATGATTTATCCGTCAGGCTGCCGGTGGATGACGCCATGGGCCGACAGCTGGTTGCCGAGGTGACGCACACAGGGAAGAAGAAAGAAGCGGCCATCCAGTGCTGTCTGGAAGCCTGTCGAATGCTGGAGGCCAGAGGGCTGCTGCGCCAGGAAGCAGGTGGGAACTCAGCCCCACTGGGAATGTCTGAAATTGGAATCTGGAGAAGAGGTTACAGCATGTTGTCATAAGGATAAGAGTTTTCCCTGTTTTACATCCTATTTCCAGTGTCCCGTAAACGCAAGAAGAAGAACTGGGAAGATGAGGACTACTACGACAGCGATGACGACACCTTCCTGGATCGAACTGGCACTGTGGAGAGGAAGAGGCAAGAGCGAATGAAAAAGGCTGGAAAGATTGAGGAGCAGCCAGAGACCTATGAATCTTTGGTAAACATCTGCTGGCACTTTTAAACACAATTGGGGAATATTGCAATATTTTGATTCAGTTCCATGACATGAACAGGAGAAATAGGACGCAGTGACTCTAGATCAGCCTCCTTTTTATTTGTCACTTTAGAATCTTCACTACTGCCTTTTTTTTTTTACACTTGTTGCTGTGGTCAGCATCAATATTGTGCTGAGAATTCACAAAGGGTGTGTAATTTGCTGAACAGAAACTAAACACATATCATCATATCTAATGATAAAAATGCTGACACACTCACGTGTAGCAGATCTAATACTTACCACGTTCACCAGCTTCGCATGTTAGCATTAGCACCTTCTATAGACCAGAATATGTAGCAACATCAACAGATGGAGTTTTTCCTCCTGTTACAACTGTAAATGTTAATATGGTGAAATACCACACACTCCTCCACCTTATAAAACCACACACTGTGAAAACCACACACCAGGTGTTTGTTGCTCCGCTCCAAAGTAATGAATAACATATATAAATGCAGGTGTTCTCTGTAAGGTGAGAGGAGCTGCTGTTTCTACTGAATGTGACAGAAAAATCTATTATCCCTTTTATCTATTATTTCTATTTCATCTTTTATACTCAACAAGTCTTTAATGTAAGGTGTGTTGATTTAAATGTTCATGTATTCTATTTTACTGTAGGTGGCCAAACTGTCAGAGGTGGAGAAGGAGCTGGAGGACACTCAGAAAAAGCTCAGTGCTGGTAGAGGAGGTGAGTCACCATCACCTGTGTCACATGCCTCTTCACCTATAAATATATGTTCTCCCTGTGTTATTCTATGTTTCATTCCTCCTTTTAGACTCCTCTGGCTCTTCCACGGAGGACCCACTGGACGCTTTTATGACTGCAGTAAAAAGCGAGGCAGCGATGGACGCTGTGGAGCGCAGGAAGCTTCACGTTCACGTAGCAGACTTACGCAGAGACGCCCAGCGACTTCGCAAACTGGTCGAACTCACAAAGCCTGCACAGATGCCGTCGCTGCTGCCGAGGTTAGACACACATACTACAGCTCCAAAACCCAGAAATCCTCCTGAAATATCAGCGACTTTTACATGTAGGTTATGTGAAGGAAAAAAAGTCTGAGACTGTGTTTAACATCTTCTTTGAAACATTCTCTGGAGTTAAATTTTTATTCCAATATATATTGGACCACATTTAAATGCTTAAAAGATGTCTTGATGTGCGTTGATGATGTAGCGGCGGCACAGAGACAGAGAAGCTTAAGAAGACCTTACCGCTCTTTGGAGCCATGAAGGGAGGAAGCAAATTCAAACTGAAGACTGGCACCATTGGGGTAGGTGTTGTTTCTTATGGTTTTAACTTACGTTTAATCATTTGAGACTTAAATGTTGCATTTGTACTAGAGTTGTTCTGCTTCAGATACAAAAATCAAAAATGACCCCAACACTGCTTAAAATTTGGTATCGGGAATCGGCAAATAAGCAGGTCTATGCACCGATTCAGTAATGCGTAATGTATTAATAAATTTCACACCCAGATAAAATCAATTCCTCTTTGCCGTTCTTAAACAGTAGCCTACACAGGAAGTTGCACTGCGACAACGACTGTTTGAGCAATTTGGCAACATGATACACTGGAAAGTCCCACCAGCAAAAAGGCAAAGTGTTCTGAATGCAAGGCTTTAATTTCAACATGTTACAACGACTAGTGTAGGAAGTATTATTTATTTATTTCAGGATTTGTTTTAATGGCTTACAGTCAAATTAGATAATAAAAGAAAGACTATGATATTCATGTATCTGTTCATGTTTTATAAAGGATTTAATCTGAGCAGTCATATCACATCCATACAGGGTCACTAGAAAAGTTGTCACATTTTTTTTTTAATGCGTTGGTATCGGCTGATGCAACAAGTTCAGGTGTCGGGAAGGAAAAAACGGTATCAGAGCATCACTAATTTTTTTTTTACTAAGCCTCTTTCTCTCTGCCGTTGATGTTTTTGTTCTCTCTCTAGAAGTTGCCTCCGAAGAGGCCGAATTTGCCTGCAGAGCTCTTCAATATGAAAGAACTTCCACCTGGTGAAGAGGAGGAAGAAGAAGAAGAAGAAGAGGAAGAGGCAGGGAAAAATGAGGATAATGATGATAAACAGTGTACCAGTATTGCTGAGTCTAATGATGACTCTGAAGAGTCCAGTGCATCCATGAGTCAAGAGAGCGCTCCCTCGGGCCAGCGAAGACGGAAGCCAGTACAGTCCCATGAGCTGAAAGGTAAAAGAACTGTTACTGTCGGAGGAAGCAGGGGATAAGGAGGAATCATGCATTTTGGTTTTCTGACTTCTTTGTAGTATGTTCACAAGTTTTGATGATGATGATGATGATGATGATGATGATGATGATGATGATGGTGCCTTATAATGCCACTGGGTGGCAGTAGATCTTTTATACATACAAACAGCATACTGTCTACTTTGTGTGCTTCCATATGCAGACATAGATCATAAAATTCAATTATGAAGCAGTGGCCGGCTTAGATCAACTCTTATATTTTATTTTTGTATTTTTGGTACAAAGTCAGGTAACATCTGTCCTTATGACCCACATCTGTACCATCACAGGATCTATTTTAACCTTAAAGATTAGAATCCATATGGCACTTTATATTTCTTGTTTGTGTGTTTTCATGTCAGAGCAAAGCAGCAAACAGAGGGGAGGTGGGGAGTGTGCTGAAGCGGTGGAGCAGGTAGCCGAGCACAAGAGCAACAAGGCCGCGGCACTGAGTCCAAGTGGGTGATGTGTCTTATTGTTTCCATATTAATCTGCGCTCTCTCAAGTGTTGGTTACTGTGCATCAGTGGTGAGGGGAGTATTCAGATCATTTATTTAAGGAGCAGTACTGCAATGTAAAAATAATCCTCAAGTCCCATATTCAAAATTTGAATTTTCAGCCACAAAATTACTCAAAAGTAGTCGTTTCCAAATGACATGTGCCAGTGTTTTATTGTTGTATGATTGCATCATTAATAATGACACATTAACATGTAAGCAGAAATTTGTAGTTGTAGTTGTAGCTGGTCAAGGTGTAGCTAATTTTCATGTTTTAAAATTGGTAATTTAATAGTGGATCAAAATACGATATTTCCCAAAGAGTGAAAGTATCTCAAAATTGTTGTATAAAAAAATATTAGTGTTGTACGTATTATTATTATTGTCTCTCAGTGGCATTGGTGCACTGTAATCTTTAATGTACTGTACCTCCGTTTCCACAGAGTCCAAAGCAGAAGGTGACAGAGAGGCAGCAGCTGAGCCCAGTTCCAGAAAGAAGAAGAAAGTGATGGGCCCCAGCAGGGTAGGTCCTCACACACACACAGGAGTAAACATTCAGATGTATCATACAGAAAAAGTGTGACATAAATTGAATCTCCTCATGGTGTGTCTTCATAGCCCCCAGTGCAGCTCTCAGGACAGTATCCAGAGGACGACCCTGATTATTCAGTGTGGATGCCTCCTGCAGGTAAACAACTGGACAGTATAACCTTAACCCTGTTGCTCTTTGTTCTGATTAGTAGAATAGACGTTCTTTCTCCGAATCTTAAGACTTTTTGCCAGAGTGAGCTAGAATCCAAACATGTATCAAGTCTATGCAGAATGAAAAGCAGGGACTTAGGACAGCTGGTCACAGCAGCAGCGCTACTCTCATACTTTTACAACAAAGTAATTGCCTTCTAGTGCGTCTTGACAAACACTCATTGACGCTGATAAACGTGCGTGTTCCTGGGCTACGGAGCTCAGGAATGAAAGGAAGGGGGGAGGCAAATATTTTTTAAGGATACTGTGAGAGGAAGAAAACACGGTCTCATGGTCCATTTGTGCAGCCAAAATTGCAGGGACATTTTCATTGTTCACTAAGGAATGCAGATCAAAGTCACTTAAAAATGATAAGATAAGCTGGAGTAAAATAAACTTTGAAATGGCTGCCAGACTGAGTTTGGATTCAGAGTCAAGACTAATTGCACTGTATAATTTAAGCATCACAATTGGTTTGATCAGGAGCTAGCAGAAAACTTTAACGTAATCCCAAAATGTGTGCGTGTGTGCGTGTCCTTTTGATGCTCAAACTTTCTTTTCTTCACTCGTAGGTCAGACTGGAGATGGCCGCACACACCTTAATGACAAGTATGGCTACTGAGGGAAAACATAAGAGAGCTCTTCAGCTTCCACTCCACCAGCTTTTATACTTCAGATAATACCTGCAACACAAAGGCCTCTGGTCTCCTCAGCTCTGACCATTAACCCCCTCCACCCATCCCAGTCCCTCTGTGTGTGGTTCAGCTTAGAAAAACGAGGAGCTTGGAACCGACCAGGGACAGGCAGCGAGGATGCTGCTGCACCCTCTGATTCATCTCTTGAAGATTTTTGAATTTGCGGACTGATAAACAAAGAGCACACCATTCCAATTCACATTAAATGGGCAGTCAGCCTGCTGGCACTTTTCCCTGCGATCAAGACGGGTGGCACCTGAACTTTTTATTTGAATTCTATACAATCAAGCAGAAAACGGAAAGTGAGAGCGAAGGAGCAGTAACTGATCTCAACTCAGTTTTTCTGGTCTTTGGCTGCTCCTCTTGCAGTTAAATCCACCTGACATCCAATCTGTGTCCCTCCTCTGTTTGGCTTCAGTCGATCTCGCTGGCATAACCTTTTTTTTTTTTTTTTTTTTTTCCAAAGGAGAGTGTGTAACAGGGAGGGAGAAAGAGGGAGAGCATTGAAGCAGCTTTTCTGACCATCTGGACACTTGGATGGCTTACTGGATGAAACACAAGCTGATAATGACTCAACCTAAGTGGAGTGTGTGTCTTGTGTCTACACCGACACACAGACACACACACACACATGCATAGCCCAACCTCCTCAAAGTTCTCTTTTTAACATGATTGTCTTTATGAGCGAGTCAGCTACTGGGGTGTTTGCCTAGAGCAGGATTCCTCGCTCTGTGAAATCCCACTCAGTGCTGTTCTCTTGGTTTACTGCCATACGTTCCATCCTCTTTCCTGTTGTCTATTCTCGAAACACAAAGTAAAGAAGCTGTATTTTGTTATATAAATGTATAATAAAAGTGTCTGTACATAACCTCTGAGTTGTTTACTCTTACTCCCTTAACTTTGACCTGATTATACCCTCTTACAGCCACTCTCCTCTAAATTTTCCAGCCATCCTTCCTCTGCTGTTCTTCTTCACACGCAACCTCGTTCTGACGTCAGACTGTCTTTTTCCTCTCTTTCAAGCTCTCTCTCTCACACAGGATTTCTCAGGGTATGATCTGGCACAAAGAGGCTTGTGGTCTTGGCTGTGGCTCTTTGCTGTGATGTTCTGTGCTGTGACCTACTAATCACAAATGGAAAACATGGTCCCCTCTGCCTCAAACGCAACTACAAATGGTATTGACATATTATCACCACATAAAGTTGTCGTGGGGCACAGGTTAGCAGGTTAACAGTTGCCTACTTACACATCCAGAGACAGGCATTCAATTGAAAGTCCAAAGAGTCCAGTTCAACAAACTTTCCTCAAGCAAAGAGTTTAGGGAGGGATTATAAATGAGACCTTTCTCTATATAACAATATAATAACTATGTTCTTATATCATTTCAAGGAAAATAACAGCTGTAATAAGTAATAACTACATAGCAGAGGGCTTTGGTAGAATATAATAAAGTGCTTCATTTTACAAAATGAACAGCTTTAACTCCTTTTCTCTTTTTCTCTCTTTCTTTCCTTCTTCTATCCCACTTTCCTCACTTATTTCGCTGATGACGTCGCTCGCATGTTTGTGTCTCACTCAGTGACTTGATTTGTAGTAATTGGCTGAGTAGCATCATGACCAGTGCCTTAGAAGCCAGAAAAGCTGTGCTGGTCAAAATGGACACGTTCTGGTAAAATTGAATAATTCTCAATAATTTATAGGCTATACATCCGGGTCTGGATAGGATAGCGTCTGGACCAGGGTCCACCTATTACTGACCTCTGATGTACAGTAACTGTATGTCTGTGTGTGTACAGTGGGTTTATCAGCGCTTTTCTCATGAAAACTGCTGAGAGGTGAGAATGAACCAAAACAATGAGCTAAAAGATACTAAAACCTTTTACATTACATACTGTCATTTGAAGCATCGTTAGTATAAAAATATAAATTAGTGCAGCTTTAAAGGTTTAGTGTCAGATGTGGATTTCACTTAATGTTTCACTAATAAAATCTGTGGGAGTTCATGCCTCTGTTAAATACAGGACAGGTACATACTGAGCTTCAAGCAGAGAAAAAAATTCAGTATTGTACCTTGTGACATAATGGATGAGTGACAAATTAAAGGAAAATCCCAGATATATTATCTAAGTAAGGACCAAAAGAACAGCTTCAGTGTAACCTAGCAAAGAAAAGCGTCTTAAAGTGTCAGTTATGTTGTTCGTTCCCTCAGTTATTCCGGTTTTCTCTTTTATATTGTCACCTGTCTGTATCATAAGTTACATTATATAAATCTATATATTAGATTGATCCAAAGAAAAAAACATTACCTAAACAAGAGGCCACAGGGCATTTATTGATTCATTTTGTGCAACAGTGGACGAAAACATGTCAATGTTACATTCACTTCAATTTTAGTTACAGTGGTGACGTTGTGTTTAATCAATGAATCATCTCATGTCAAGCTGAGCTGAGAACTACCTCAAGTTTCATTCAATACAACAGGAATGTGATTTCAAGGCATTAAGAGATCTTTAGAAAACACTGGGATGTCTTGGATACACCAGTGGTCCTCTTCTACCTAGAAAGTAATGAGGTAAAATATTTGAAAAAAAAATAATGGCACACTACAAGTAGGCTATGCATAACACAGCACCAGTTACACTTGCCAAATGTGCAGCAAACTATTCTCATACTTCCTTATTTCCATATACCTCTCTCTCTGCAAAACAGTGGAATTCATGCAAGAAAAGAGGATACAAGTAGTTAACTCTGACCCTGGACTAAAAGTGACAAATTCATTAAGAAACGTACATCATCAAAGGTCTACTATTCAAACTACATTCATACATGTTTGTTATAGCTCGTTCGTCATGACCTGCATATTCAATAACACATCCAAAGTAGTTTTTCAGACAGACAAACGTGACCACTGTCTATGTTCATCGCAACAATAACATATCAGATGACTCATCTCACCATGTTTAGTATATGAAGTTACCAAGAGCCTTACAAGTTGTCCAGTAATCAAATAAAAGGAGGAAACCTTGGGAACCATTTGATTGTCTTACATGCTTTTATTTCCAACCAAAACTAAAGTCAAGTTTCACAACGGTCGGCCTTGTCCCTTTGTACCACACCTCTACTCCACCGTCCATGTTTGTTTCTTCATCATTCTTCCTCCAATCACAGGATCTTTTCAGAAACAGCTATACATTTGCAATACCTGAAGAATCCTTAGAAACGTTGTGTTTAGGCCACTTCATTCTCCAAATGTCCCTGCTGATTTCACATGGAGAACAACGATCATGGTGACAGCGTTACAGGGTGGGATTACCTGAGTGTGCAATAGTTCGCTCATCAAACAAATGTCTTTCTAGTGGTCAGTTTCACATCAGTCCTTCCTTGGTCTTGCTGCAGAAGCCACACAAAAGCAGCCATCTAGGAATGAAGAGTTGGGGGCGGGAAGGGAAGTATTATCTGGCGTTGGATGAATTTCCTTATGAGCAGGGAGGATCCTCGCACGGGGTCAGGGGGCTGCAGGGCGGCACTGTGCTCAAGGAGCGAAAGGCAAAGATAGAGGGATCATAGGTGTACCTGGGTGGAGGACGAGTGCCTGTCAGATTCTGAGGACACAGAAGGAGAGAGAGAGAACGGTGGTCATGGATCTGTCAGAAGTAGGTGTTTGGGTTAATCCAGCTTTTGAGCTTTACTGGATGTAAAAGGTGAGGATTACCTGCTGTCCCTGAGTTATGCTATTATGGCTCAGTTAGTATACGTCACTTGTGTCACTGGGTGCGGCTGTGTCATAACACATGTAACTGTGAGAACAGTGGCTGATAACCACACAGGCAGTGGTGGGAAAGTCACTGCACCTCATTGGAACATTTTCACAGTGACTTTTTCTAATCACACTGCAGGTTCAGAGACATAAATGCTTTTCCACTCAGAGACATCCCCCTCTGAGCAGAACCATGCTTCTTGTAGCTCTACAAGCCCTCTGTCTAAAATTAGCCCTGGTCATTCTCCTCCCTACAGGAAATGACAGGAAATGACTTTGTTGGATTTGGCAGTGAGGCAGCACTTTCTCCAGAGCCTGCTGAGGGGGAATGAAGTTTTTGAGAAGGTGGACTGAGAAAGTTTAGGACCTTGAGACAGATTAACTGTAGTAAGGAGCCGATCCCATGGAAAAACGTGTGTTATGGATAAGGATAGCTTTATATTGTCAGTGTCAACCTACAGTGTTACTGAGAAAAGAGGCATCTCTACAACTGACTGATTCCATTCAGATGCCCATTGCTACTGGAAAAGTACCAAGTGACATTAGTGCCTATGAAAAAAGCCCCATGAACAGTGCGTGTGAAGCTACAGGTGTTGCTATGACTTCATTCAACAGGGACTCAGCACTGACAACTGAGCCACAGTAACGCAGCAACAATTCCCAAAACCACTTGGAGCTGTTTTATCTACCAATGTTAATATAAACAGGCAAAAAGTGAGATGTGGAAAAACTAATCGCAGCCCAAGAACAAGTTACAGTAAACTTGATAAATGTCAGCTGTGTTCAGATGTTCTCCATATGGTGGATGTGAGTCTGTCCGACTGCAAGGAAGAGTCAAACATCTGGATGGCTACCTATCCACGTTAGCAGTCCCTGCAGAGTAGTTCTGTGGTCACATCTGCAGTATAACAGACATTTAAGGCCCAGAAGGGTCAAGCAAAGTACAAGTCCCAAAAGTACAAGGCCCTCAGTTTGTGCAGACATCAAAAGCAGTGGTTGGAAAGCTGAGTTAAGACATCGGGTTAAAAAATGTTTCTCTCTGGAGATTTGATGTAGTTTTAAGTTTGTTCTGCTTAGAATTAGCTTTGCCATGATGCTTCTCTCCTTTAATATTTTATCTATGGTGTTTTGTATATTTGTGGTGAGGCAGGTCATGTGGATCTGCTGTTCTAGGAGTTAGACAGCTTCTCATAATCTCCACTGTGAACAAAATATGTTTGTCCGGTAGGAAGTGGGTGCTTTTACATGTCGGTGCCGAGGGGCCCATTGTTTCATAATCCATTCATGGCTTCATATTTTTTTGCAGAATTAGATACATTTAATACCACGCTCATGTCTGTACAGTAAATATGAAGCTACTGCCAGCAGCAAATTAGCTTATGTTAGCATAGCAAGACTGAACACAAGGGAAAACAGCTAACATTGCTATGTCCAAAGGTAACAAAAACACACCTAGCAGCAACTCTAGAAGTTGTAACCCCATTTCAAGTCTTTGTGCTAAGCTAAGCTAACCAGCTATTAGTTGTAGCTTCATCTTTTCATCTGCCTCTTGGAAAGAAAGCGAATTTCCCAAATTGTCAAACTGTTCCTTTAACATCTGCTTGTTCTCATGCTAGAACCAAAACATCTTTCAGTTACATCCAGGCCATGTAGTTTACCCAAAATCAAAACTCAAAAATCAAAAGGGGTATGCAGCACATTTTCCCTTTCCAATCTCTCCATATCTGCACCATTTCCCTCACCTCAATCAATCTTTGCCATCCTCTTCACCCATCCTTTACGTTGGCTGAAACCAGACACCATCACTCTTGCCTGCTTCAGCCTGGGAACCTCTCACCACTCTCCTATTCACCTCCAACCCCTGGAGGGGGAAGGCGTAAGCAGCAGCAGCAACAGCAGCCAAAGCTATGTTTTGCTACACTTAATACACAAACACAACCACCATCATCAACCTCCCCAACCCTCTTAACAACTCCCATGCTTGAATGCTTGAATCAAGTCTCAAAGCCGGGGCCCCATCCAGATCCAGTGTCACTTCTGGATCCTGGCCAGGAAACTGGAGGCTGACAGATAAAAGGAGAAAGAGACAGAGGGAAAGAGGTAACAGCAGAGAAAAGATGTAACAGAGAAAGAGAGATGGGTACAGAGTGGCACAAAGGGTAGAAAAAGTCAACACAAGCCTCTAAATGGCTCATCAGTCCACTGTGCCTCACTGTGTACTCGCTTCAAGAAAAATCCATGAAGTGGAATGTAACCAGTGCCCACAGACGTCACTGACAAGGACAACAACACGACCAACTGCATCAGCGAGAACAGAGAATAATGAGCAATATCTCTATGTATCAGTGGAGCTAAACAGATAGAAGCCAGCCAGGCTATAAATGGAAAATGACTTCATCCCTGGAAACACTCCACCTCTTCTTCCTCCTCCTCGGCTCCATCTCTCATCTCCACTCAATCGTTCTTCATAACAGACTCTCAAAGATTATCCTGAGTTTATGTACATATTTGTACTGATCACACATACCTACGTGGAAGACTGGAGCAAACTAGATGCCTGCTACCGTTGATGTACGTGTGTGCAACCATAAACAAGTGTGTGATAAGCTTCCATTGACACTAGCCCACACAACGTGATAATAACGTCACTTTTCTCACCACACTGTGCATCCTTCTGGAGTACCCTGCTCTGTGCCAAGATGCCCAGGCTTGTTCCAATCCACTCTCCAGCATGTTGTCCTTACCCACTACAAACAAGATCAGCCCATACACAGTTGCAGTGCTGAGTTGGTGGATGATTATTGGACATAGTGTCTGGGAAAACCACTTTACAGGAAGATCAGAAGGACACAATCTTGGGAAAATACCTCAATGTTACAAAGCTATTTAGGCGAGTAAATGTGCACTTCTAAGAACACTAATGGTACAAGTGGAAAGCTGGGTTGTTGAGTGAGATCAAGAGAGATCAAAAGATCAAGCAAACCTGGAAAAAAGAGCACATTGCTTTCCATGATTCTTTGTCTTAGGTATCACTGCAGTAAACACTTCAGCTTGGTTTGCTGTTTGCAGAAGGAATCTGACAGTGCTATCAGATTTTCAGACGTCTCAGGCTCGGCTCTGGGCATGAGAACAAACGCTGTGGCCAGATGCTGTCCCAGTATGCACTTGGATGGACATCAAGGTGCTTGCAACAAGACGGGCCAGGCTGTTTCACAGAGGCTGGGCAACCTCGCAACCTTATCATTGCTGTAATGGACAACCTGATCTGGACTGCCTATTATTGGTCTGCATAAAAGGAAAGGCTGAGTGTGCATATATTCAGATTAATGACTCGTGTAACAAAGTATTTATCTGTATGACGGCAATCACAACTGGGTTTTGACATACCAGTGTTTCCCATATATTGATTTGTCTGTGGCAGCCAGCCACAATATCAACATTGACTACCACATGTTGATTTTTTTACTATTTCCAATGGGTAAAATCTTATTTCATTGTTTCATTGATTTGCCATCCTTGCTCTCTGTTTTTCTCTCTACCATCTGTCACAGTCGGACTGGCAATCGAGATATCATGCTGCAAAAAATCCATAAGGCTTTCATCACCTCTCTGTCTCTTTACTCTGTGTGTGCCTGATATTCAGGGTGCGCAGTGCATACTGCATGTGTGTGCTGGGACTGGAGCTGTATGTATTGTTCAGTTATTTATTTGTCACAATTAAAATATTTGCTGAGGAGCACTTTATCTGATTCTGTGGGAAACATTGTACCATAAATTGTTTGGATTCATCATGACAAATTACCACAAAAGGTTTTGTTCATTTGCTGTGGGAAACTAACTCACCCGAATCTTTATGGTCCGCGTTTTCCCTCCGCAGTTCTTTTTCAGCAGCATTTTCTGTGGAGTACAAGAATAGAGTTCACTTCCTTTCTCTCAACATTAAGTGAAACTTCTGCAGCTTCTATTTATTTAACAATCCCAAAACTATATAAAAGTTCCTTGCTTGTATAATTTGTAACACACTGTCTTGTACACTTCAACAAAAATGTAAACCCAAAGAACTAACTGCAGTACAGTTGCCTGAGTAAAGCTCATGCCAGGCTTATATATATTTGAATATTGATTCTAAATTGAGCGTATTACCAAAATTCAACCATTTCTAAACCTTCATTTAAACAGTAATCTTTACAGTAAAACAGCAACGTACTGTGTGATGTGACAAGAAGTGAACACTGGCAGTCAATAAACATTGAATCAGGATGATTAAGAAAGTGAGGCAAATCCAGCTGTCTCACTAAACTAAACATTCGGTCAATGAAGCTTATGCAATATCCTGTCTCCCACTCCCCTCCATGTCCACGCAGCTTCACTATTCTCAAAAACACAGTGGGGGTGGTGGGACCACACAATCATCGAATTGTCTCGCGTTGGGGAGGTAGCTTCTAAGGGGGAAGGGAGCTTAGGAAAGAATGGAAACACAAGACTCCTGCTGTTGTGATGTGGGAGAGAGCTGGTGTGCACTTGCCCTCATGCTCACCTCCTGCCAGCCCTTATCTCTTTTCATCAATGGGACTACAGTCACTTTGGGTGCAAGCTGCTCCCACAGCAATTCAAAATGGAAATTTCTACTTTGTATTTAATTCAGCTTCTCAAAAAAAGCTGACAAAGATACATTTTTAATACTGCATGTGATTAAGTGAGTCAACTATGTTTATCAAACATGTGAGTACTTTGAAAAAAGGGGGCAACCAACTTTAAATAACATCAGCCAAACATTTGTCCCTCATCAATTTCATTCCACACATACAGCACCCTGACTGCAGCAGAATCACTGTTATTCACCACCAGCCCACACCACGCTCCTCTTAAACCACACACACACACACACACACACACACACACACACACACACACACACACACACACACACACACACACACACACACACACACACACACACACACACACACACACACACACACACGTCTAACAGGTCGTGACTCGCCAACTAGCAAACTGTTGTGGCTGGCTGTTTGAGTGTTGTGGTTATTCATGAAGAATACAAAAAGTGGAATATTTTCATTTTCCAATTTTGAAGATTTTGGAGAATTCTGTTTTGGTTTATCTTTATGATTGTTTTAGAGGAAGTGAATTTCTGAACTGATGAATTTTAAACATTTAGTCTATGTGTGATGTTTGGAGGGTTAAGAATTACCTGTGTTACCTGTATATGAATTCTGCTATACACAACTGTTGCTTTGAGTTGCCTTATCTTAGCTGATCCCTGGTGAGAGCTATAATGTAACCAGTGTTTATGTCTATATATTTACACTCGTCTCTGATGTTGAAGCGGAAACATCAGCACACCAGCTGATCTTTTTTTATCTGCACTTTTAAATGTGTTGACTCACAACTGTAATCTTATTTTAAAAATGTATAATGTTCAATATGAGACATTACTCATTGCAATTATGTTTACATTTGATATTCAATGAATTCAATTAATATAAATAGTATGTAGGAAATAGAAATAATGGGTAGGAATATTATAAAAAGAAATGACTGCAAGTAAGGTAAACTAGCAAAATGGCTACAATATGTAAAATACGGCTGTGGTTATTTCAGTGAAGTGTTTATTTTTATTATATTTTGTACAGTTGCACCATTTACATACAGAGGTCTGACCAGCATCTTCCACATAAACAGTTGTTCTTTCATGATAATCAAGCTAACCAACAGCGGCAGTGTCACATCTGAGCAATTGGTCATGGATTAGCATGCATGAGGGATTATCAGAGACTAAAGGAAAACAGCCTGCTGACCCTTTAACCCCACCCCTTTAATAAAATTATGAGATAAATAAATGTATGGCTAAGGTCGCAGCTCATGGTCACACTGGGGTATGGCAGCCTTCCAAACTTTGGCTTTAGATAGTACCGGATCAGCAGCGTCAACTGAGGGTTTTGGGGAACACAAGTGGACTTCAACATCCGTTGAACAAAATCATTAATTTAATAGCGTAATATGAAAAATATTGCTCTGCTTATTCCTTAGAACAAGGAGACGATGTGTAACAACTTTGGTCACAGGCTGTGCTCCTCATCAACATCATACAAACTTTGGTAAATCTTTATCAATTAATAGATATAACAGAAAGCTTCTCATATGGGGTTCCAGTAAGAAACTAAAAGAATGGGAGTCTGGAATCTAAAATAATTTTTTAGGAGGATGGAAAATGTTTGACCTGATCAGACAGAATCCTCCAGATTTTAACACCTTTAAATGCTACCTGCTTTTCTTTTTTCTTTTTTTTTTTTTTTTTTTTTTTTTAAAAGACCCAGCTCAGTCATCTTTCTTTCTTCTGTCTAACTCCAGAAGTGCATCTGTGAAAGAAATGACATGGTGTGTAAGTTGAGGCAGACTTTGTGCGTGGAAGTTGTCCAGCTAAAGGGTTAATGGGAGACTGGAGCTGTGTCTGCTAGCTACCTCTGTAGGCCCCCTATTGTATTCCCTGCAGCACCTCCCATTCCACTTGACCGAGTGTGCACACACTCTCTCACACACACACACACACACACACTGTGGCAACACGCACGCATGCACAGACACAGCAACAAACTCGCAGACAGAAGGATGTACACATGCAGACACAAAAAGACAGGCAGGATGATAGACGCGTACCCCCCCCTACACACACACACACTCTCTCTCTCTCTCTCTGCACTCTCTCCTCTCTCTCTCTCTCCTCTCTCTCTCTCTCTCTTCTTTTTTTTATCTTAACCCTTCTCATTGCTGCCCGCTGTCTCTCATCATCTGTTCTTTCCCTCTAAAAACCCCATGGACATATGGACCCCTGAAACCTGCAGTTTCTCTCTGTGCAAACATACACACACACTCACTGAGACACACACCCTTTCCCATCCATGGTGTGGGCCAACAAGTCTATTGGATTTTAATGATTAGTGGACCAGCTTCTCCATGACTCATTAGTGGCTGTCGTTTTTCTGTTGTTTGTTTAATCCTTTCCTTCTGCCTCCACCCCTCCATCGTTTCCCCTCGCTCGCCAGCCTTTGTGAGAAACGAGGGCGGACATCTGCCGTCCGTGCCTCCCTCTCCTTCATCCCTCTCCAGCCAGACCACCGTGGTGGCAAGCGTCCGGCCATGGAAAGGGAAGACTTTGTTTGCTTGTGCGAGTGTGCACATTTGTGTGGCCATGTGTGTGTGGAGGGTAGCCAGGTAGACTGCAGGGACATCATTGTATTTTTGGACAGAATCATCAGCCTGACTTTACAGTCTGAGCTGTTCAGGGGGGTAGTGCAAATCATCTGCTATTTTGTACTTTTAACATTTTCAGTGGACTGCACATGTTGCCACAGAGGCTAATTGTATCACTATGCTAAGAAAAATACTTCAGCATGAGGCATCCTATGAATGCTCTCAAGTGCTGCTAGGAAGACATCACCACCTCACCTTGTCAGGTAGTGTATCATCATATGCGAGAAAAGAAAATACATAACGAGCAATTCTCAACAAAATGACTGAAGTGTTGCAAAGTGCACAGTGTTCATTCATTATGGAGCCTGCTAATTGAGTATTAAGGTGTCTCCAAGCTAAATATCCCATTGAGGGTAACAGATAATTTGTCTGGGTTATCTGAGAGACAATTAGTGCTGTGTGACAATTAAGCTGATAATAATTCATCATTTAAGTGCTCTGAGAACTTAACTACATTTTCATTTTGCAGTGATGGAAGGTCACTACTTACCTTTACTTAAGAACTGTACATCAGTACACACTTGAGATACTTGTACTTTACTTGAATATTTCTATTATCTTTATACTTTATACTCCACTACAGTTTAGATGGAAATATTCTTCTTCCTAATCTGCAACATTTATTTGACTGCTGGAGTTATTTTAACTACCAAACAGTCCAGCTACAACATTAAAATGTTACTTACACATAAATGCATTTGTAATAATAATGCTTTAAATTTTGACAGTATTGTATTGTTACTTTTACTTACATGAAGCATCTGAACAATACCTCTATTGTCATGTTGTTAAGTCAATAATGTTACCAAATAATATGTTAATAATACAAATTGACCACATTTCTTAGGCCATGCTAGTAGCCCCATAACACAGTACATGACCCCTGATCTAAAGTGTTAAACAGTACAAACCTTTTGTGATTATTATTTATTATTGCTTAGTAGTTTTAATGTAATTGAAATCTGTTCAATATGTATATATATTGAGGTTGGTGCTCGTAAAAAAGTCATGAGGTATGTAACCACACCTTGGACTACTAACCTGTTGCATTTTCTCGAGGTCCAGACTGGGTCTCCCCGGCTCCCCGCTGTAGCTGTGCCGATACTTTCTATAAGGTGCTGCCTGGTCAAAGTGGGTCAAAATAATGGGCCGTGCCACTGGCTGCACCACCTGCAGCTGAAAGCGCATAGGTGGTGGCTTGAGGCTACGTGGTGGGCTGGAGCTGAAGAGCACAGGGCTGGGGGAAGCAGCCAGGCAAGCGCCTGGCTCAACAAGTGGCCTGGCAGAGGCAGCCGGCGACCTGCAGCCACAGAGATCCCGCACCTCCTCATCACTGGAGGCGCTGCTGTGGTGATCACTGTGGCGCTGGGGAAGTGCAGACACCCACTTCCTGTTGTCACCACAGCTGATTCGCTCAAGCTCTTCCTCTGAAGAGTGACGATCCAGATTGGCATCTAGAAGGAGGCGCAGGCGCCGTAACCGAGCTGGAGAGAGGGGGCCCTGGTTGTGCTGCTGGCTGGTGGCCAATGGGGTGAGGGCGCAATTTCTCCGCCTCTCTAGGAGTTGATAAACAGGAAATGTCAAAGGAGAAGGTGGAGACATGGTTGCAAAAAGAGTGCAAATGCTCTTATCAACAAGCAATTATCTGTTGACTTGAAACATTTAATCATAATGTGTGAGAGTAAATGAATGACGGAGAAGGTCATCATCTATTTACAATGAAAATCATTTGTTTGGCAGAGAGCACTTACCTCTGTCAATCTGTGCAAGTTCCTGGTTCTCCCCCTCTGAGTCGTCACTCTCTCCTCCCTCTCCACTGCCATGGTAAGAGATCTGGAAAAAGGATTGAGCTTATACTGTAGGTCAAATATGTCATGTAGTGATGTCTGGTAAATTAACCCCTTACATTTTCTGCAGTGGTTAATATCTCTCCCAAAATGCTTCTCTTTTTTCTTTTTTAAAATCAACATTTAATTTGGCCAATGATCAATTGTGAAGGCTGTTTTCAATGTCATTGAATCAATAAAGGATCAGAGTCTCAGATACACAGAGCAACTTAAATACACACTCAAAATAAAAAGCAAAACCTTAACAATTGCAATGATGGAGTACAAAACAGGGTGACCCAATTCCTACTTATGAGTTATGTACAATGTTTTCTTAGTTTGCTGCAAAAACAACAAGAAGTCATCTGCAACAAATACAAGATCTATAATGAGCTTCCAACAGAAACATTCATTTCAATGTAAATGATGCATGGTAATTTCTACAACATAGGCAGGCACAAAGTTGAGTTGTATTGTTGTCTAAGTGTAGACTATTGTTTCTCCTAAGGGGAGGTTTCAACCTAAACCAGCCAGTCTTTTTAAAATGAATTCCTTGTCTATAGCAGTAGCAACAATACAGATACCCTGCAGACTGCAACGCTAAGAGTTAAGTAATGCGCCTCACACTCAGTAATTACCACTCCAAGGCCTCGCTGAGCAGCTGCCATCTGTGCTTGTACGTGCGTGTGTATGCTTACACACATACATTCACACAAACGTACAGTGTCCTCCCTTCCACCCTCTAATACACACACACACACACACACACACACACACACACACACACACACACACACACACACACACACACACACACACACACACACACACACACACACACACACACACACACACACACACACACACACACACACACACACTCTTCCTTTTTCTGTAGCTCTCCAAAAAGACGGAGAGAGGAGCCAGGGCCTCAAAGCCCAATAAGGACAGACAGTATTCAATTCTTATTAAGTGTGAATTCCAGTGTAGTTTCTCACACTCTTCAGTTATATATTATTATGAAAAACCAGAGGGTTGCATCACATACTGTGTCCCCCCTTTTCCACCTGCTTCTGTCACATTGCTACATATTAAACATTTCCTATCATCATGAACTATCACAACATAACCAACCTAAAATGCATATTTTCATAGATTCCTACATATGAAGCATTAGATAGAAATTCGGAATAAATATATTTAAAAAAAACAAAGTGTGATGGTAAAATATTTTCCCATATAGTAAATAAATACATTTGAAGGAATTAAATATGACAGTAAAGGATGTAGCCTAATATTTCTCCATATTGACACTGTTGATGTCATTTGGATAAGGCATGAGTGCAGCTTGCTCTTCAATGGTACACGAGTTGTGGGACAGATTCTCAATGAACAGGCCCGGAGCCAGCGTACAAGACAAAAAAACCTTGGCTCTCTCAAGTAAAACTGCATCACTTCATGAACTCCATAGGAAAAATTACACTGAGGAATAACTGTGGGAAGGAAATGTATTTTGGCAAGTGGCTGACTCAGGGCTTCGGCTACACTATACACTCCAGTGAATTATTGTTGGACAGCATCCATGAAACAGCTGAAATCCTATTAAAAGTTACTGCTGCAGGACACTAAGAATGAAGTGACGCTGGTGGTTCATAAACTACATGTCTTAATTGTACTCTGCAGACATGAGTTCAGTCCAGACGAGAAACCAACAGGATGAAGAAGTTACATAGAGACTCTGACAGAGTTAGCAGCTTTAATTTCTGTGTTCTTCTGGTCTGGAAGTCTGATGTTTCTCCACAGAGCAATCATTGTCTGTGCAACAAGAGGCAAATATAAGCTGACAGTAACGAATCAGCCTTTCCTTCCCCTCAGGGAACGCCTCAGAGGTTGTTGTTGATGAATTAGAGAACAACAGAAATGTATTGTACCAAATATGCAGCTCATTTGTAAGACATGGGTTGATGTCTAATAATATAGGACAACACTTGTTCATGTGTTTCAGGTTCTGTTACAATCTGCTGTAATAAATGCATGTCTCAGATTTACACACTGACACACACATAAAAATGTGTTGAACCACAACACATAACCTTTACAAGTTTGGTGCATGACACAACAGCTTTCTACTTTCAGTGACTTCCTTACTTTCACTGGCACACATATTATCACTGCAACACTGACCACCATTCCAACAGCACACCATCTGAGAAATTACTATTTATGCAAAGCAGTTCTGTGTCAACAGACCATAAAAACATCCAACCATGCAAATCTCATCTGGGGGTTATGCATGTAAGTATTTGAATAAGTTTCACTCCCAACACTCTTTTAGACACTCATGCAGCAGAATCATGATGGATGTCCTGACATTTGTTTTCTCACGGTTATCTTGTATCAGAATTTAAGTAACTGTTGTTACAAATGGTATCTGTATGTGAGTCTGTGTGTGAGAGAGAGAGAGAGAGAGAGAGAGAGAGAGAGAGAGAGAGAGATAGATCCACGTTTTTCAGTGAACCACGTATATGGTAAGTGCTTTGGTGTATAGTATCTAGCTTTAATAAACACCCAACTCTGCCTGCTGACTGACATTCAGTTTACAGTGAGACAGGATGGCAGGGCTTTCCTAACAGAAACTGAATAACAGGGTTTCACCATTGCCACTGTGCCATTGTGGCACCATCATTCCGGCTGCAGAATATGGTGTTGAATTGATGCTTTCATACAATTTTACTGACTAAATTTAGAGTCACCAGCTACATTGATCCACAATAATTTACTTGTAGTCTGCATATGATCATCAAAAATTACAGACAGGTTTAGCAGCTGGATTTGATTTCATCTAATTTATTTGCTTGATGCATTGATGAGAATCTATTTATACAACTTCAAAGGACAGACATTTCTTCTTGCAATGTTTCGTGGCCCTTTCAGTTCATTCTTTTTTCAGCTCTTGTATAATGCTGTGGTTAAGCCTGGATTGCACCACTCCAACCTGGATAGGTCGCCTCATACTATAATCCTTGCTACTAAGCATCGACACCTCCATTCGTGAAGTGTCAGTTTTGGATAAAGAGCAGTACGCTGCATCTGCAGTTGTACTGCACTGAAGTTCATAGCTGGCTAGAAAATATCACAGCTGAGGCTGTTCGGTTGAACAGACATTTTGGCCTTGACTGTACAGTCAGGTTCAAAATACCAAGTACAAATCAGTAATGTTTTGATTTTCTACAAAGCCTGATCATTACAGCACAGGTTAAATGTATGAAAACACAATGTTAGCATAGGTGGAGCAGCATTTGTCAGGATGGTGGAATTCATTAGTAAAATTCACAGTTGAATGCTGATGTATTTCTGCTCTAAGAAGATACTTATATCTACATACATACATATTTATAGATATAAGATAAGGAACTACTTGCAAAACAGAAAGTACATTATGTACACGTTAAGAACAGACACCCAATCAAATGTTCAATCAGGACCACCCACAGTCACAACCTTTCCCACGTGCTTATTAGTCATTTGCATCATTCACATTCACAGCGAAAACAAACCGTGGTGAAGGAGATTTGTTAACATGAAAACAAGTGTGAAAATGACATTTAAAAGATAAATGACCTTCTACTGCTGCTTCTACATTAGTGCACCCTGTAATAGCTTTGAAAAAAAAAAAAAAAAAAAGAGTCCTGCACTTACATCACTCAGATATTATCTTCAAGTAAATCACTGATGGTGGTTTTCATCAACTTGTCCGACTACTAAATTTGGATCCACTACTACTTTGCATGACAAATATTCAAATTATGTTTGAGGTAAGGATTTGGTCTGCTAGCAGCCATGACAGTAGCATTGTCCTGCAGTGTACCAAACTACCCTGGAGACTATTTTTCTCGAACGTGTCAACTGTCCACAAGTTTAGCAGTGGGTCTGAGAACTGATCACAAAAAGGCGGATATCCATGTATTCATATAATCTTCTAAATGTACAAGTTAATAAAATCTACAGTGATGTAATGGAGTATACAGTGCAATTTTTAACATATTAATACAGTTCTACATTCATTAAAGAATATCAACTGTGATATGATATACTGTGCAAAACCTTTAGAGATAATATGTTTATGAGGTGTCAGGGAGAAAAATACATAAATCACAGCCTCATGATTTATAGATAGCAATGTTAAACTTTATTACTTATATTACAGTCCTACACCAGTGGTGTATAAGGCAAGTAATTGCAGACTACATGACAGCTGGGACACATAAGCAAAGTGAAAGTGAGACTCTATGAAACTCCCAAAGCATAAAAACTGCTTTTGTGCATGCATGCAGAGACAGACAAAGAGTTGTGTGTTTGTGTGTCAAGAACAGTTGAATGAAATCCTTGTCAGTCCCTTGCAACGCTGAGCAGCTTGCTAAGCTGGATCAATGGCAATGTCACAGCGTACACACACCACCCAGTTCACACACATATCAGCTTTGCTCTATCCTTCCACACAGACATGGACACTGTCCCACTCAATTCTTCCTCTCATGAAAACACACGACACAGGGTCAGAAATGGTTGATCCACTTTCCCTCACACTCCAGTGAATCTTCCCCACAGTGCAGAAAAGTAGTCTTGATTAGTGTAAGCTCATAGGATAGGTACTGTAGCATTGCCTAAGAGACCTTTAGTCCCTTGTCAATTATCCTGTAATGGTCACTCAGTCCTCAATCACCCAGTGACCACTGCCACAAACCTCTAACTCAAATACTATCCGAGTTACTAATGAAAAACTGCACAGTCTCTATAGCAAAGCCCCAAACTAAATCAGATAAAAATAATAGCTAATAATAATTCATCTTTAATCAAAACACTTGATGTAAATAATTAGCTATAATCGATATGTGGACTGAAAAAGGGTTCACACGAGACTGCTAACTGAGGAATACTGCCAAACTGAACCTTGGTTTGCTGTCATTAATAACAGTAGGAAACCAGCTAATAACTAACCATATGTAAAAGTGCACGCTACCAAATTACAAATGGGTTGAGGAGTTTGTAAAACATTGAATTTGTAATGCAGGGAGGGTCGAAAAACTCTCTACACCAGTTTCTTTGTCACAACAAAAAAATTCTAGGGGAGGATAGTTTGTTTATGTTATTTGTATCAGTTTAAAAAGTTACTATCAGCCGATGTATCATTATCTGTTTTTTTTACATTTCATATATCAATATCAGTATAGGCCTAAAAATGTTGTATCACTCAGGCTATAAAGTGAAATACTAAATCAATGAAGTGCCCCTTTAAAGGTTAGTTTCATTTTATTACAAAAGGTTTCTTATATTTTTAGCCTTATCATTTCTATAACTAATAATAGTCTTGTGCTTACCAAAGTCATTTCAGAGATTTGGGAGATTTGGAGCACTGATAAGAAGTCAATGTGAGGTGACGTGTGTGAAGAACTATGAGTTATCAGATAATCAGACATGTTTTAAACAAACCTGCAAGTGAGACAACTTATTTGGCAGAAAAAACAACGGCAAACATTCATCATCTTTTACAGACTTCCTGAATGCTTGTTTAGCGATGTTGCTATGTTCCTTGGTATAAGCAAAGGAACAATGCTATTGTTACTGGTATGAATGTTGGCCAAAACTGTGAAAGTTTCTGTCTCTATCATTAAAAAGTGACACACTGGTTGGTGCTGGCTGACATATCTCAAACCAAGTTTCCTGCTAGTTTTGATATTATAATACACTTTTATACTACGACAGTTCAACACTACTTCAACCGATAACACTGGTTTAAAAGTTGCACATCAGTCCAGTTTTTGCGCACTTTTAAGTGAGAGCTGATACTGAAATGTGCAGTAACTTTTTTTTAAAGCCTTGATTTAACGATGAGGATTTTTTCCAATGGCAATTCCTTTGTTTGAACCCTGTGTATCAGTTTCAATAATATGAGGTGTAGCCTGAAGAGATCTTGTACCAGGGGTAGGATATAGGCACCAGACCTACTCACTACTCACTTTTCCCATCACACTAACCGCTTTCAGCAGAAAGAATCCTCCAACTGAGCAGAGCAACAAACACAAACAAAAGCAGACAATGAGGATGGCACACTTTCCCCTGTATCCGTGGCCAGGCCTTTGAACAGGAGCGCTTTGGCACAAAATGGCTGCCATGCGACTATACAGTTGGTTGACGCACAATAGTGTTGTGGATGGAGCAAGTTAGTGACCCATGCAGGATACAATTCACCCTCCTACTCACCAAAAAGAGGCATTATGCAAACTGAGCAGGCAGCAACAATTGAGGAGCACTTACATGGATTCTGTTGTGGAAAATTGGAGGGCACAGATGTAGATGTTGACACTAAGGTTTTTACTGAAATGTTTTGTTTTTTATAGCCTTTGTATGTGTCTAAATGACGCCCAAACACACACCAACCTGGACTCTTCTTTTACACGCAAAGGGAACTCTGACCATTAAGTGTGGACACAGATTTACTTTCTCAAATGACAAACAGTTTATGAGTCAATGAGTGTCCATATGAGAGTGGGAGAGTTTGTTGACATGCCACATGTTTGCTAATGTGTTTGTGTAGCAATGTGGATCTCCGGTTTCTTCTTGTAAACATCTGGCTCGGTCCTGTGAGCCACGAAGAGCACATTCCTTCTTACATGGTAATGAATGGGTTGAGGTGCTTAGAAGCAGAAAATACCTCCAAACAACACATGCTTGAATATCAGAACACACAGGCTGTCAATGTCCAAAGAGACTCACTGCAGTTTGTTATTTGTCTGTATAAGAGTGAGTGAGTGAGTGAGTGAGTGAGTGAGTGAGTGAGTAAGAAAGAGAAAGAGAAAGGAGGAGAGTGTTAATGAACTCACTATAACCCCGTTCAAGCAAGGTTACAAGCTGAGCTCATAGTGTTCAAGCTGCTCAGTCAACTGGCCTACAAATGAACAAGTCACAAGACAAAAGTAAAGCACAAAAAAAAAGCTTCTCAGCTGTACTGCTATGTGTTCTAGCCCAAGTGTACTGACAACTACAAGCTATGACTTTAAATGGTATTAAAACAGCAGTATTATGGAGATAAGTACCTCTGTCAAACTTACCTTCAGTTGGAAAGGATGAATCTCATTGAGTGAATGTCTTCTTAGTTTCTTCGTCAACGTCTTTAGCATTTTTTTTTTTTTTCTGAGTAGCTTATGGCTTATCCTCTACAATTACTACTGTTTCTGATGTGACGGTTACAACTTCATTAGCTAACATGAGCGGCTTTACACATTTAAAAGAAGGCACACGGGATTATCACTTGACTTCAAACCGCCGAGCAGCTGCACACTCTTAGCTCCAGGTTAGCTAGTGTCAAAAAACATGATACACCGAAATTCGTTAAACTGCGTAGATGTGGCTTCTTTTCAACGGCTGTGCGTAGCAAACTTGTTATTATCGAGTTCATTAGTCTACGTTGTAGTGTCGGGTCTTTTTTTCTTTTCCTCACCCACCGCAGCCTCGACTCACTTCCACAGCTTAATTCAAAGATGTGGGCAAAAAAAAATAATTAAAAAACAATATCAACTTGCTCGCATTCAGACACTCACACACGCACACTCACACACATACACACAACCAAATGCACACCAGCTCCACGAACACACACAGTACTCCTCCAGCCTGAGCGTACTACCTTCTGATTGGCTGCACCTCTGAGTGATGTCATGTTTCTCTCTCGAGGAGGAGGGCTGAGAGTTAAAGCCACATTATCGTGTCTGTTTACTTCCTCTTTTTCTATCAGGATAATAAATTATATGCACTTAAACACACAGGTGTTTGTATTCTGTCTGCCTTCTGCAGAAAAATTTCTAGTTTAATCAATTTGAATACGTGAGTTTGCGGCCATCACAACCTTAATGTTACTGAATTTTCTGTTAAATTGGTAGAAGTTAGTACAAGTAAACAAAAAGTCGCAGAAATGTCATTGCATCTAAATTATGTTGTCTTTTTAATAGCTCTAATTTAATTTAAATCAATGCAAAAACTCAGTTAATTGACATTTCACATGATAAAAAAGCACACTACTAATATGAGTATGATGGCTCTGCTTCATATACTGTAAGAGGTACTGTGCCCACTCAATGACATGACTTAGGCTACTGGGACACCCAAATGAATTAGGGCTATCATTGATTAGTTAATCAGTAACATCTGTGCTTTTCCTGCTATGAATATGGCCACACTTACATAGGTCCATACCTCTGACAAGGTGAAATTGAAGCCATGTCATTCAATCTGTCTACTTTCTCTCTGCCAACACTTTACTTTAACCCCCTTATTTAGTATTTATTAGCACTATATCAACATTTTATACATTGTTATAATGTGGTTGTACACAGATAAGCGTTTATTAATGTACAGTATTTGTTGACAGTTACAACCTCTACTATGAAGCCATATTATAGATTATTAGAGGTGTGTTTTACAGTAGTGACATTTATCAGCTGCTTATTCACAAGCCTCTACTGATGGATGTCTCACAGGAGGAGTTACAGTTATTGACAAATACATTAATAAACACGAACCTGCTTACAACTACATTATAGTGTCTTTTAAACCACTTGATAAATATTTATATTCTGCCTATAAATGCTAAATAGGGGGATTTAAAGTAACGTGTTACCCTATCCTTTATAATGTGGTGCAGAAGTATACAGAACCACAAAGAAAAAATATTCCACTAACAGTCCTGCATTGACGATCTTTAAGTGTTTGAAATTATATACAAAAGTAAAAGCACTTAAAAATGGCCCATACACATGATATATTATTATTTTGCTGCATTATCCTTATAACTGATGCACTGCTGTGTAAGTAGCACGTGATGTATTTGGTTGATGTGCATCTGATTTTAAATTTGTAAAGTCACTAGAAAATAATGGAGTCAAAAGTATTGTACAACATTTCCCTTTAAGCTGCAGGAGAAGCAGCATTGCATGCTGGAAATACTCAAATAAAGTATATCTATACTAACACTTTACTTTCCACCACTACAGTTTACCACATATTAAGCTCTTAGTTTGACATGATATGAATTTGATCAGCATAGCGAGATATGTTTCATTTGAGTCATCATTAAAGCAATGATGAAGTATTAGACCCTGTATTAAAAGATGAGGTAAACCTTTATTGCCTTAGTCGCCTTATCATCCGTGAAATCTCACTTTTTTCTCACATATGTTTACATCTAAGATACGTTTGCCTTTTCTGCCACACAAAGCAAACTCCTACAGCTGCTGCATGCAAGAGTTTTGGAACACTGTATAGCTTCGGCAGCTTCAGTAGACTTGAAGCCGACAGAAGTCTTTGAATTGCAACGTCACCATAATTTAATTCACAAGTTATTATCCCAGCGTGAACGCATGAGGATGACTATTATACCCTAAGGATTAACTCTTTCCAATGTGCAGTGCAGACAGTTACACAACTCAAACACTGAGGAGTGTCATTCAGAGCAAATAACATTAGGCTCAGTGTGTGTCCATTTTGGAGCCTGCACTGTGACATGAAAACATTAAATATGTACTTGTGATCTTTTTGGATTAATTTTACTATGATAAACAATGTACTGAAGCTTATTAAAATGATTTTTTTTTTTTAAAAACAATTAAAATAAAAGACACAGCAGAAGAAGTGGATCATTATGTTTACTGAAGTATGTAAACACTGGCTTGTGTTTCAAGGAAAGAAAAATCTTTCCAAATCTGAATAAAAGCCATCACTTCCATTCGTGAGGCCTTCCATCTGTCTTCTCGCTACAGCTGTTATTCCTTGCGGTATCCCAGTGTCCAATAACAACCACACCTTTTCAAGAGATAGAGAGAGAGAGAGAGAGAGAAAGAGAGAGAGAGAGAGAAACAGAGAGAGAGAGAGAGAGAGAGAAACAGAGAGAAGGAGGACATGTCAGGTGTAATTGGTGTAAGTGGAGCATCCAGTTTCAGTGATGTCATTCTTAGCAACCAGTCTTATCTAAGACGTCGTTGCATGCCTGCATACATGTCCTGTCACTGCAGCAGCATTTGTTTTTGTCTCTGTTTTCTTTCTATGATGCTCTAAAATCCTATTACAATGATTAAATGTATCCAAAAGCTAATCAAGCACTTAACTGCCAGAACTAAGGTAAGACAATTTCAAATCATTTAACACACTCCAAACATAACCTATTTGCATAACAGTGCTGAGCATCAACATTAACACCTCGCTGTGCTGTTAAACGCTTGTGGCTCACTTGTTTGTGTGTGAGATGCTTTCTCACTTAACACCTCCGGTCAATGACCTGGTAAACTTTCCAGGAACCTGTGACTTGGCTCCAGGTCAAGCTCAATGCAAATCCAATTTGCAGCTGAATATAGCCAACGAGTCAGCAATACCCAAGATCTGCGTAACCTCTGAGAGTATAAGTATAAACTGCTCAAAAATAATGAGAAGAGAAACAGTTCATTATGATTATGATTATGTTTAGCCCTTGTCAAAAACTGAGAAGACTGTACAGGCTCATTATTTTTATGGGGGTTGTTGTTCTTACATTTTTGGCCACATGAGGGCAGCATTTGTATTCTTTTAGAGGAAAGGAATAAATGGATTAAATCAAAGAAAAGATCCTGGATTGCAAGGGTGGTCACAAATCCTTTGAACAGCAGTGTGTGGCTGTGGTGAAGGTGGGTGGTGTAGTTCAAAGTTAAAGTTACTAATATAACCGCTGACCTTTGGACAATGATCATCCTGGTTTATTCTGTTCAAAATAATAAATCCAATTGGAAATATGTCAATTTTATAAAAAATATATTCAATATATTATATATATATATAATATATATATATATATTATATATATATATATATATATATTATATTTCCCATATTCATACCTGGAAGAATCTTGTGACACCCCTACATTGGACCGTAACATTTGGTCTTCCTGCTTCATTACCTTATATAGCTTTTTTAATACACTTTACTTTCTTACCTTCAGAGATTCTGAATTAGATTGTATCAAGTATCTTTGGGTGAAAGCTAATGTTAGCTTGTTTCTCACATTAGCCATAAGTTGCAGTTGAGCTAACTAATGTTGGCTAGCTGATAGTGTACACTTTCATTTCCAATATTAGCTTGTCATTTCATTACCAATATAAAATGTCATATAAGATCTTATCTTAAGCAACACTGGTGCTAAGTCATGAGCAGTGAAACAATAGATGATTAGTTGTTGTAGAGATATGTTTTTACATCCATATAGAGTTATTATTTTATTTGGTGTGGTGGTTAATTAGTCTTTTACTTTGAACATTAGTTTTTATACTAGGCACCCTCTTTGTTTTCAAGAGGCAGTTGTCTGTTTTTCTGTGCTGGTAATCCAACCATGTGATGATCTACAGTTTATTCACCTCTTACATTGACTCTCATGTGGATATAAGAGGGCAGGCTGACAGCACACTCATTTCCAGCACATCACTGCAGTATGAAGTGGTGTATTTGCGTGGACTTTGTTTACTGACTGACTGATCGTAAATGTGACTAGTTCATTTTCACCCAGTGGCAGATCATGTTTGCAGTGTCTGCCACAGCAAACACGGCTCCAGAGTAAGCAGCAGTCTTGTTTGCTCTCTGCTGGCAGCTCAGTGATACTGCACAGATCATGTGCGTCAGTGTGGGCTGAAATGGTCCAGTGTGTTACAGTAAGTGTTTTGGAGAGCAGGGGTGTGAGAGGTGTTTGCTCATTCTTCTGTGACACTAAAAGCCAAAAGTACATCATTTATCCTAACATTGCATTGTGGTTCAATCATTTCCTGTTAAAGGGCAAAAGTTGCAGATGTTTCTCTCTTCCTGATTTGAAGTTTAGTCATTTACCGCACATTTGTGTCTAAATAATTTCACTGAACACAGGGGGATGTAACTGTAAGAGTTCAGTGTAACATTCATGAATGTTTCATCATTGCAAGTTTACTAAAGGATTTTTGCGGTTTGAATGGACACTGTACTGTGATTCAGAGGTTAGTGAAGAGAAGAGAAGAGAAGAGAAGAGAAGAGAAGAGAAGAAAAGAGAAGAGAAGAGGAGAGAAGAGAAGAGAAGAGAAGAGAAGTGAAGAGGAGATACATACACCCTGTCCAGCAGCAGGACCAGACACCACCTAAAGGTGATGCTGTGACACCACTCATCAGCCACTTTGACCCTGGTATTGTCCTGTTTACCAAATATGGCATAATCTTATACCCAGGAAACAGTGTTTGATTTCTCTGCCCAGATGATTGCACAAACGGAAGAATGTGTGGGCAAGAAATGATGTGAGCACGTACTGATGATGTCAACAGTTTTCCTTCTCGCTCATCAGTTGTTTAACATTGCTGAAATAGCTGATGACAAATCAGCCGGCTGACCTCTGAGCGTCATCATGTCTGTTTTTAGCAGTGTGCTCTGCAAACCTCGGCCCACTTGGCCTTAGAAGTCCTTGTCTTTCTCTTTCCTGCTGCCCGCGTCGCCCACACTCTCCCCTGGATAGCGGCGTACGGGCACAGCCTCTCCTCTCGCCTCCACTCCCCCTCCACTCTTCCCTCACCCACTGACCCACTGGCGGAAAGCGTGGGGGCCATCTGTGGTGGAGAGGCTACTTTTAGTCTCCCAGGCTGCTATTTTCTCTCCACTGTTTTGTTTAAAAAACACAAAGCGCAGGCTGACTTACGCAATACTTGTCTCACTCGCTGGTTCTCCCTTCCATTGCTTCACAGGTCCTGTTTACACAACCCTCCATTTGGCCTGTGGCAATACCCTTACAGGAAGAATGACTGTCAAGTTTAGACTTCAGATGAATTATTCTTTTTACCAAATGAATGGAGGAATAAATGGTTCAAGACAGCAGTCTCTCCGCTGGGGCTGGATATTTATATTCACATTTAAGGTATAGCTGCTTGTATCAAGAGGGAAACTCATTCTGTCCATTTGCAAGACATTCAAAATATGACATTACTCTGTATTTTCAATAATATATAGTTTAAATGTATGGCAAAGAATAGACTGTACATTTAATGTGTTTTAACAGGCAAACCCGCAGTACTGTGTTGTATCCAAATAAGATTCTCCAACTTTGTTAAATTTTTATTCAGCTTTAAAGTTATGCGCTTAGCTACAACAATTCTCTAAACATTAGTGACTCGAGATAAAATGTAATGATCTTAGTCTGTCTCTCTCTCTCTCTAAAATTGTCATCAAATCCAGCTAGTTTAAAAAAAAAGATATCATTGCAGATTTGAGACAAAAATTTGGATAATATTATTGGAATTACAATTTGGGGTTTTCCAAACACATGACATTAAATATACTGTAGATCTGCTGACACACACACACACACACACACACACACACACACACACACACACACACACACACACACGTAAGCTAAACTGAACTTGGAAATGTACACAAGTGCCCTCATACATATTGTAAAGACCTGAAGATCTGTGTTAAGGCACAGCAGTGCTTTGAGCTAAATGCTAATGTCAGTATGCTAACATGCTCACAATGACTATTCTGCATGCTGATGTTTAGCAGGTATAATGTTTATAATGTTCCATATCTTATTTTAACATGCCAACATTTAACAAAGAGTACAGATGGGGCTGATGGAATCACATTACGTCTGTAGAAAGGCCTATTGGGTCATATTGAAATTCCAAATTACAATTTCTGACTGATGATAGTAGCAGATTAAAACTCAGAGGACCATGAGGGGGATATGAATGTGTGTACCAAAATTCAGGGTAATCCGTTCAATAGTTATAAAAATTTCATTCAAAAGCACAAATGTCAACCTCATGGTGGCGCTAGAGGAAAATTGAGACAGGATTACCTAAGTCATTAGGATACGTTGGCTGTGAACCATGAGTGTGTGTGCAACATTGAGCACCAGTCCATCTCGTAGCTGTTAGATATTTCATTGAATAAGCGGCACTAGATGAAGAGTCAGGGGGTGGACACAGTCATCGGGGTTCTTTTGATGGGCACCATGAATCAATACCAACCTTCGTGACAATCCATCCAGCAACTGTCCACACATTTCACTAAAACCAAATAATGTCAACTTAATGGTGCCACCAGAATTCGTAGGATTCATCCTCTGCACAAATTTCATGGCACTGTATCTTACAGATGTCCAGCTATTTCAGTCTGGACCAAAATGGTGGACGGATCAACCAGCCGACATACAGCCAGGCTTCTGCTGGCTCGTGAAAATATTGATTATAGCCACTTTAGATTTGGGGAATCCTCACAGAAGAGGTTTTTTTGCAACAATTTACATGATACTATTGTTCTGCATTATCTAAACAGAAGTGAGAAATGCAAACAAAGTCCCTCAAGATATTTTAAAAATAAAAAAGAGGTGACATTTCAAAGAGGTTAACATTTAAAAGGTTAACATACAGTATAGGTTTAGCCACTCCTTCATCATGTGTATGTAGGTGTACTGTATATTGAAGTTGTTCAAAGGTTTTTGTACAATGTATAGCATATATTCTTTGTCCTTAGGCTCATAATTTTATCTTGATTTTGGAAAATACTTTTGATGAATTATAACTCCCCCTAAAACCACAAATTACTGATTAAATAAACAAGTAACAAGATGTTAATTAATGGATTTTTTAGA
Source organism: Seriola aureovittata (assembly GCF_021018895.1). Lineage (NCBI taxonomy): Eukaryota > Metazoa > Chordata > Actinopteri > Carangiformes > Carangidae > Seriola > Seriola aureovittata. The sequence continues at coordinate 22,120,671 of NC_079376.1, forward strand.
TGTTGATGGGCGTATAGATACGAGAGTGATATTGGTCCTCTCATCTAACTATCAGAAAGAGAGACGTGCTTCAATACAAAATCCTCCCATTTTAAAACCCAGCATATGTTGTCATAGGTGTGGTACCTAAGAAGCAACACTATGTATTGACCCTGTGATGCCATAGATAATGGTAACACAAAAGGTATGTATGTGCCATATGAAAGTATGAAGTCATGGTTTCAGACAGAGTGACTGAGATTTTTGCTGACAGCAACGGAAAAAAGAGAAATGATCTAAGTTGCAAGTTAAACAGCTGATAGACACTGATGCTAAAGATAGCTACTTTGACCACAAGTCAATCTTGTGCTCAAAACCATGGTGATCTTTAACACATGACATCGACATCCATTTTTCTTTCTTTTCATTCAGCAAAATCAAGCTGAACAATTCAGCTGTAGTCCACAGTCCAGTCGGATTTTAGCCATAGCAGTGAGTGTTTACCTACAGTCACACTTTGCTAAAAATATCTCTCCAGGGGCGGGAAGTTAAATATACATGTGCAACCTTTTCCATAAGATGTTAGCCACACCATGCTGGCCTTTAAGAGAATTTTCCTCTGCAGCGTGTTTCTATTTGAGTATTATTCCAGTCATATTCATTCTTGTGGAACAAAACGTGGTGAAACTCTGAGTGGAAATTATGGCATCTCTTTCTGGGAACACAACCTTGATTTATGACCTGCAGTCACTCTCAAAAGTCAAATTAATGCGCAATTGCCATCTGACTTTGTCCAGTGACAGATCATTATGTGTTTGTTTGTGTGTGTGTGTGTGTGTGTGTGTGTGTGTGTGTGTGTGTGCGTGTGTGTGTGTGTGTACAACCAGGTCATGATGACCTGAAAGAGTGCTGTTTTTTGATTGTTACTGGATTTAAAAAGACATTTTCAAATACAACGTCTGTAGTGCAAAATAAATATTGAAAATAAATATTGATCCTCTGCCTATGCATTGATTAAATTGTGAAAAATATTGAGACAATTAAAGACAAAAAGTTACATAGAATTTATTCAGTGAAAAGTTCTGGGCAATAAAATGAAAAACTATGATTTCTTTAGAATATAAAACTCTGTCTATCACTGTCTGGCAGTTCTACTAAGTATTTAATTTGTCATTTTTATGCTACTTCATATTTTTATTCTCATACACTACATATGAGAGGGAAATATTGTATTTTTTACTCCACCACATTTACCTGTCAGCTAAGCTATAGTCTCTAATTACTTGGCATATCAGGATTTACATTTACATTTACTCATTTCATCACTGCCAATAATAGAACATGTATAATAAAAATATTCTTTCATTTTGCATAATGAGTACATTTACTTTTGATACCTTGTAACTGATAAGGTTTATGTACTTTTACTTGAGCAAAGGGACTTTTTACTTGTAATACAGTATCGTTATAGTGTGTAACGTGCTACCTAAATGAAGTATGTGAACACCTCTTTCACCACTGCTGACAGTATCACACAGTGTATATTTTGTTTCAGCATGTATTAGCTCATTGAAGCTTTATGCTGTGAAATGTTCAAACCCAACAGCTCACAGTTATCCCAGGATAGTGTGTTTGTACACAGTTTTGAGATTGTCATGACTGGAACACACCAGCAGTCTGTTGAAGAGTTAAAGCAAGAAGAATGATTGTAGATGAGAAGTTTCTAATAATTACAGATAAATACTCATACATAAGCATATGCTAAAGCTGCCAGGCTTTTTACCTCAAGGAGGAGTTGTGACAGCATCGACCCAGTTTTAATCTCCTTACACTGGCTCCCAGTACTGATTACCTTTAAGATTCCCATGGCCGTCCTGCTTGCTGTATTTCTTTTATAGCAATGACACGAATCTGAATCTAGTTTAAGATGGGCAAAGGTTTGATCTAAAGCCCTGCTGGTAATTCTTGTGTTTCAGAAGAGTTGGGCTTTACATGTACAGTGTAATTAAAATAGCAAATAAGCAGACAAACAGACAAACAAAACAATTAACAATACAATAAAATTGGCTAGAAATGGGTACAGTTCTGGTTTGCTGGTGGCCAGCACTTAATCTTTGTTGTGAAAGAATTCATATCTAGAATTAATCTGATTTCAGTTGGTAATATATTCCAAAAGGTTGACAGCCCTTTATATTTTATAAACTGATCATGTGTTTTTATGTAAAATCTTAATCTGGCAGGTTAATGTGCTGGAGTAACAAGTGCAATGGACAGAGGTTTTACAGTCAGTATAATAAACTTAACAGTAGAGAACAACAGGGGGCAGCAGAGTGTTTTAGTTCAACCAATGACATGTCCTGACCAGACTACTGTATCTTGATAACACAGGGAAGAGAGCTGATTCAATGAGAGCAGTAGGAATCACAGCATGCTCCAGCGGCTCTCGTCACTGGCTTCGTATGGAAGCACTACACTTAGATGAAGGATGAAACCGGACCAGCCGCGGCCAAGATGAACAGAGGCAGGGGGCCCCGGGGTGCTACTTCCTCTCTTCCCTCTCTTGGCAGTGGCATAATTGCTGAGGTTGCCTAGCGACCGGAAGCCTGGAAACAGAAGGTGTCACTTGTTACCTCAGAGCTAGATTTAGCCAAATTGTAAAATAGCCACTGGTGGATCATGAGCAGGGGTCATGTTACTAAAGATAAGAAGCAGAAGGCAGGAGGAGAGGGAGAGATCAGAAAATAGACAGAGGTCACTGTGATGGCCATTGATTCATGTCGCTATATTGTTTTTCTGGGAATGTCTAAATTAGCCATCCATCCGATCGACAATAATGTAAAACAATCTGATTTTATGACAATAATGTGGAGTAATAATAAATGGTATTTTTATGCATATTGGGCTAAAATGACAAAACACATTTGTAAGTTAATAGGGTTTTTGGTTACAGGTAATTACAGATACACAACAGTATACAACTTACATTTACAGCTCTATGACTACACCCATATTTAAAGACTCATTCCCCACCCTTTACACTGTTTGGGATCAAACCACAGGTGTGTGTTGCAATAAGCATGAATAAGTGACCACTGTCAAAAAAAGCAAATGACAAAGTAGTTTTATTACAAGTGCTTTACATCATAATATTTCTTCACCACCCATTTTGTGTCTGTTCTAACAGTGAGCTCGCTGGGGTCAATTACAGGCCACTAAAAGTGGGAGTGAAGAGCTATAGTTCCAATATGTAGGAGGAGATCAGTTCTATCAGTGTTGATGCACTTTGAAACACTCATCCACAGAGCCTGACAGAGGTAAATTAATTTATTACACAATTCATGTAATTACTTTCTAGTAATGATTTAGCAGATATATTCATAAAAACTGCAGATAACAATATTTGTACATTAACAATAAAACAAAAGGCTGCTCTTTGTGATGAGCCCACAGTTCCTCTCAACCCAGCAACAAACGTCAAAGTTAGCAGTTGGCTTTTGTAATATAGCTGAGCATTTAGCAGCTGCAGAGCCACACATTTTTCTCTGGAGGTGGTGGAGAACAAAACAGAGCTAAAAGTTGAATGAAAGTTAGACTGTATTTATTCATCATTTGCCCAGGAACATCACAGGCCACAACTCAGTGGCCATGTTGCTCTGTGTCATGGATTTTTAAATAGGCAATTGTTTGCTAACATGTACACCATATTAAATTTATAAGGTGATGATATGTTAATGTTGTGTTATTGTTGTGACCCCACCAAAAATGAATGAATGCAGGTTTAATAACATAAAAGTTATGTTTGTTTTAGGTTTTTATGGAGAGGAACTAACGTTTAGCTAACTTTGTACATTTCTCTTTCAGCTAGCTACTTTATCTGAAATGATGAAAACATAATGGAAAATCATGCTAGGCTAGTGTTATTAATGTACAAGTGAAGGATTATTACTACATTTGACCAAGCTAAAATGCAAACAAGCTGAACTGTAATCCCACTGTGAAAAAACCCTTTTCTTTACATGTATGCCATAACTTATCATTATGTAGGCTATACATGCTCTTGAGTATTTGTGTCACAAATATTATTAATAATAATAATAATAATAATAATAATAATAGTATTCTTTATTTATAGATCACTTTTCTAAACCAACTCTAAAAAGCACTTTACACAAAGCATCAGAATAAGACACGCATGTCACATGTGCCTAACCCAGATAATTAGCCTGAGTCAAGTCTTTTTTAATTATATATCCCAGATTTATTTATATGCCTCAGACGGCTTTAAAATTCACACAATATACCACATCCTCTATTTTTACCATCTACTGTTGTCTTAAGTACTGGCAACATGTGCATTGTGTTATGATTAAGCCTTTGACTGGACATCACGCCCAATGGCACCAATTAGATCCTTGTAAACAATCAGTTCATTTCTAAAAGTCTTTATTCTCAGAATCATTTCCCAGCAAGATCGAGTCATTCAAGGCCTGTCAATCTAGTTCCTGACATTTTTCTGTCCTTTCCTCATTGTCTGTGTCGTCATCCTGCTTCCGCTCTTCTGTCCTTAGCTCCCCGTTATTAGACTCTCATCCCCTCATCTCCTCCTCCTCCCCGCTCCTTCTATTTCTCTCTGCATTTTCTCACCCATCCATGTCTCCTTGCCTCCAACAAGCCCAGCCTACCATCCTACAATCTGTACTATAGCTCGCTCTTCTTCTTTCCTGTCCCCATTCATCCCCATTATTTACTTTTTCTGCATCTCCCACTGTCACCTTCTCTCAGGCTTCCACTCACTGTTGTTTAAATGCCCCCCCCCCCCCAGCCCCCTCCACCATATACCTCCATCTCTGCCTCCATCTCTGGTGCGCACACAGCGGATGGCGGCAGCCCACTCAGTCCTCTCAGGGAGCAGAAGGTTTGTCCACTCCCACTCAGGCTTTGCGTCATGGAACACAGCGAAATAGAGACAGAGGAGAGAGAACAGATGGGAGGAGGACACACTGGCTGCCTGTTTTATAACATTACTCCTAACAATGCTGTGGTCATCAGTACGACTATGTAAAATAGCAAGCTATTGTAGACTCATCAAGCAGGCCTATATATAGGCCTGTGCTCAATATAGAGGGGCAGGAACTCACACTTTTGACGTGAAGAGGAAAATTTGTCCCACACTTTGAGAAAAGGTTAAAAAATGTGTTCATGACTCTGAAAAGATTATGCAGGTAAGGTAACGCAGTGCTTTGTAAGAATTCTAACCTTAAAGGATTATTCCATGTACATAATAATTTAAACAAGTATCAAAAAGATTTTTTTATTCTTAAGTTACTTATTTTTTTAAAAACTGGAACCAACTTTTCAGGCCATAAGCTCACTCTCACAGACCTTCTGCCTATGTGGAAATCTAATCTGAGGGCTTCACAATCACAAGCCTGGTGTAACCATAGCGACCTGATGCACATCAGTGCATGACATCATAACCGACACAATCACTCCCATTTACGCAAGTGGAACAACAATTCAGTCTATTCTGCTGGGCTATTATTATTTCTCCCTGTACCAGCTCCTACCTATGACTTTAAACAAGCATTGCATAAGATTCTGGTTGCAAATGATGACAATAAAAAAAAAGAGGTGCTATATTCTATAAACGGCACTGGGGATAGTGATAATACAGCACGTTCAAATGCAAATGCTGTTTACTGGATTTACACAAGAACAAAACAAAAATGAGATTTGTGGCAACACGTAAACAAGAGATTACATCTTTTCGCTGCAAAAGCTGAACACGAACAGTCAAATCTGGGTCATGCTGAAAGCAAAAATCCACCCTGGGAGAGAATCCCCATGTTTTTTCCCAATGATCTTAGACAGCTGGATTAAGACACACAGACATAGACAAGTTGCTTCAAAAGCTCCAGAGAGAGAAAAGACCAGTTTGTGATGTGATCAAGCAGCATTTTCTGGAACAGCCTCACTGATAATGAATTAAAGTCTGAATGTGAGGACATCCTGACGGTACCCAGGGTGTTTTTCTGGGTATGTGCGAATGTCTTTTGGATCAGTGCTGCGATGTAAGTAAAGATGTGGGTGTAAGAGCATAATGAAATGTTCTGAAAGTCCACAAAATCAGCCACCTCCAAATTGTCAGAGGTGTAGATCCACAGTTTAGCTCGATTTCAGCATTTCAGCGTGAGAGCTGCTGAGTTAATTATGATCTTGAGCATAAAATGTGTTATTTTATTCAACTGTGGCTTTTACCCTTGAAACAGCAGTTGTCAGGCAACCAAGACAAAGTCCAGTACATAACTCCCTGTAAAAAACACAACTTTTTTTCTGTAGATTCAACAAACAAGACATTAACTTAACATAGCATGAAATCATAGCATCTGTAAACAGAGGGAACAGCTAACCTGAATCTATATATAAGTTATCGAATCTACCCTCTAAAGCACATTAACACGTTTTATCTTGTTTGTTTAATCTGAACAAATTCAAAGTAAAAAGCTGCATCTGGTTTAGTTTCCTTGCACATAGCAAGGTTGTTTCCCCTGGTTTCCAAACAGTCTTTGTGATAAGCTAACTGCCTGCTGTAGCTTCATATTTAAAGGTCCCATATAATATAAAGCTAGATGTCAATTTCTTTTTTGATTATAAATCAGGTTTTATATTAATAGTGTGAAAGTATCAAAGCGCTCAGTCCATGGAGAAATGCACACAGCCCATATTCAGAAGCTGAGCCTTAAAACCAGCCGTCATGTCACAACAAAGCAGTCACCACTCTCAGCCATGCCCCAAGCCCCACCCACCTGGACCCACCATCCAACCTTGCATGATTTGGTTTTATCAGTGTTTACCTGAATCTGCTATATTTTTATTTTATCACTCAGAAAACAGTCAGCAAATCAGAAGAGAGGCTCAGAGCCTCCTCTCTTCTGATTGGCTCACCGACCTGTCGTTTCTAGTGCTCCAGAGGGAAGCCTGAGAGAGGAGATGTAAAACTAAATTACTTAAAACCAGAAATAAATCTTTTTATGGATCAAAACTTCATATAAAACACTGAAAAAGTGTAACATATGGGACCTTTAATGTACATATATGAGTGATATCAGTCTTCTCATGAAACACTTGGTGAGGGAGCAAATACATATATTTCCCAAACTGTCAAAAAAAACTATTTAAAACAATTTCGGTTGACTGGCACGTTGGCCCATACCAGGAAAAACCATGGGCCAAGGCACCATTAAATTTGTAGAAAATATTTTTTCCCACTGAGGATGAATTCTGTTCTGGTTATACCATGCTTCTTTGCTCTTTAGTGCCATTTTTAAATCAAAATGTCCTCCTGTACTGACTCTTAAGTCCATGAAAGGGTATGTCAAAAACTACTGACCAAAAACATAAAACACTGTGGTATGTTACAGAACTAATGACATGCCAAGGTTCCCAAAACCCCAACTCAAATCCAAATGTACTACCCTACATTCTGAATAGATGAGTTGTTTTCCAAAGCCAGATCAGCATTTTTTTCCCCTGAGATTTTTTCCTGCAGGAGATGAAGTTAATGTGACTTCATCAGTCTCAAGGCTTATGAGTCACAAACTCAACTGAACTGAGCAGTTAAATCAGTCACAACATTCAGCACTAAGGTGCGTCATGACTGATGTCCGAGGTGCTGATCCTGGGACCACCAGGGATGAGGGAGCTGTCTATGGTACTAACCGTCACAGATCTGCTGACAGGCAGGATTCCTGCTGCTAACAAATTAAATATTCTCTGGGCGGATTTTCAGTTCGTAACACAGATTTTACTGCAATGCAATTATTATCATTTATTTATTTATATCCATTTATAGTGCTCCTGTCATTAGAGACATTGGAAAGGCTTGTGCTGGAATTGAACAAAGCCCACTACAGTCAGGACTCAATCTTGACATGTGGTGACCCTTCCTTTGGCATCTCTTTTGTCACCTACAACAACACTTATCATGGACATTTTTGCCCTCATATGCATCAAATTTGCTGTGAATATGAATCTTTATATTTTTATTGACCCCCTGACCTTTCTTCCAGCACAACTGTCCACTTATAGATAAGACATTATGGAATATAATTAAAATTGTAGCCATTTCATGTTATAAATTGACCCCTCTAGATTTTTGTTTATTTCTATTTTGTTTATCATAACTAGTTCTTCATTATGTTGCAACCAACTCCAGGTGCTCCCACTGTACATTAATGATTAAAAGTGAACACTTTCATATGGCAGATGAGTATTTCTCTGATGTAGAGCTGCAGGCAGGGTTAGGCAGGGTGTGGGATAGCCTGCCTATCACACACTCGAAAGGACACTAACTACAGATAGTTTGTTGTAGATGGTTCAGAGTCAGACGTGGTGAGGTGACGTGATGAAAACACTTCACGAGTACACCTTTTGTTATTCATTTCTTCCCTTTATAAAATAGTTAATAGGGTGCTGTGCTGACGCAAAACGAGGAGTTGTGAACCAGTGTGTGGTGCTCGCTGCCTCTGAGTCTGTGTGTGTGTGTGTGTGTGTGTGAGTCATCGTGTCACCTACTGTGCTCGGGTTGGTAGGTCAAAAGAACAGCAAACTGTTGTTGTGACAGTTAATAATACGCAGGTTGGTGCTTGTTCGGTGGAGGAGGCCTGTGTGTATGTCCAGGTGTGCTCAGGAGTGTGCTGCTTAAAAACATTAACAATCAGCCAGTGGAGGCAATCATCATCATTTAACATGCGCTTCGTCAGCCTGTGCTATGATTGTTAATTTGATTAGACTTAATAATTATGGTAAATGGACTGCACTCATATAGTGCTTTTCTAGTCTTATCGACCACTCAAAGCACTTTACACTCAAGTTACATTCATATATATATATATATATATATACATGTAGTACATAGCATTTGTTCTACCACACACACACACACACTCACACACAAATGATAAACCAAGGACAATTTGGGGTTCACTATCTTGCCCAAGGACACTTCAACATGCAGACTGGACGAGCTGGGAATCAAACCAATGATATTCTGATCAGTGGATGACCCACTCGACCTCCCGAGCCACAGTTGTTCACTTTGTATGATGCAAAGTGAACAGTATTTAGATTTCCTTATGAGCAGTTACAAACAGTAGCAATCCTTCAGTTAAAGTGTTAATTTTTTTTTTTTTTAAAGCTGCACTTTTCATATGGCTCAAACAAGTAAGTGTCACTCACAGTGACAAAGCTACGGAGATTTGTTGGCAAACACTGTGATAAATCTTCAGTCTGTGGGTCTGTTTAGCATCTTTCAATTCATTTTGTTTTGGTTCATCAATCACAAACCAACTGTACACTTCCTGCTCCGAACCAAACTGCAGATCAACAAAGTTAGCAACTAGCTAGTCAACACAGTGGAGCATTTAGCAGCTAGAGAGGTCTCACAAAGCAGCACATACACAATAATGAGGAGCAGTGCTCAAAAGCTTGTTTATTCTGTACCTTTACATTCATTACATCACCAGAAACACGACTCCAAATGAATGCTAGTGTTGCCCTGTGTTTGCTAAATGTGTGAATATAGGCATTTGCCACTGCAATCATTTTCATAGTGTTTTCTGTGAAGTGTGAGGTATCCAAATTATTAGGTCATAAAACTTCATCCTTGGTTGGAAATCATAGTTTGAATGGAGAATAGAGATGTGGACAAATTGATTACTCTCTTTCGCTATATATCTTATACCATTTTAGGATTTAAAGGGATAGTTCAGTTTTTTTTGACGTGGGATTGTGTGAGGTAGTCACATAGTCGGTACATTATATTTTAACCCCTGAACTAACGTATTCCTATGCACAAGCGCACCTACGTGGTTAAAAAAATATACTGCCTGTCATGGTTTGCTATGGCAGACACTTTTTGTTAGTTTTGTTTTGGAGTTTTTGCACTTTCTGTTTTATTTCGAATTGGTTTCCTTGTGTGTCTGTGTGTTGCTTCCTGTCTTGGTCCTGTGTCTGTGGTGATTGTCTGCCCCGCCCTGATGTGTTTCACCTGTGTTCAATCACCCTTGCCTCCCTTGTCTATATAGTCTTTGTGCTTCCCTTTGTCTGTGTCGGTTCGTCTGTTTAGTTCTGGGTTTGTTCACGTCCTATTGTCTTCATGTCTGTCCATGTCACGTTCACGTCTGGATTTTTGATTAAATAAACCTGCCTGCACTGTCTCCCAAGAGTTGACTGCATTTGGGTCCTACTTACCTCGCAAATGCTGACACTGCCAAAGGAGTGTTCTGTTTTCACGGGAAGATAAGTGTACATTTAAACTGATATTGGATTATTTTGGTGGGTGTTTTTAAAGGTGTCCAAAACAAGTTTTTTTTCTGCTGGCCCCGTGCACAGCAACACATCGCTCAGCTGCAGTGTTCCCAGTCAGCTTTCCTAACTGGGAGCGCGCTGATCTGAATCTACTGCGGGGAATGTACTGACTATATGTGACTACCTCACACAACTCCATGTCAAAAACTACCAACTATCCCTTTTAAAGTATAAAAGTAGACAAATAAAAAAGCAGGATAGCACTGTGAAGCAGCCTGATTTTAAAGGTGGAGTTTTACACAATGAGACTCCCTTCCTCAGTCAAATCCAAGTAATTTGTTGCATTCAGAGTTTTTGTTTGAAAGCAGAAAGATACAACATGACAAAACTGCAACACTGTTCACAGTAAGCATGACATTTCTTCTGCAGGGTCACAACATCGATCAAGCTCATGGTTTTGGTCTTGTTTCCTCTTGTAACCTGTTCTCCACTTACAAATGATTTGTTCCCCCTCAGTTGTCTTCCTGATAACAAACTGCCACATCTCAAAACTCAAAAGACACCGAACCCATACCTGTTCCTTCACCGTCAGCATCTTTGAGTAAGATCCTAAACTCAAGTGGCTTAAACAGGAATGAGTGTGTAATACAGAAGCTGGGAAATTATAGGTGGCAAATGAAAAGAAAGAGCATGTGAGATAGGGTGAAGAGTACGAGTGCAATGAAGAGGGAGAAGAAAAGAGTAGCTAACGTCCGGAGTGGCTGTTGAGAGTGCTGAGTGGGTGGGGTGGTGGTGGTGGTGGAGGAGGAGGAGGAGGAGAGCTGGAGCTGGAGCTAGTGGTCTCAGCCTCCTTCTCAGAATTATCCCTCAGTGACGCAAGCTCCTCCACACACATCCTGACAGCTGCTGCCTGCCTGGTTACAACGCTGTTAGGCCTGTCCAATAACATTCATGTTCATTTCCGCTTTAATGCATGGCTTTTCCCTGCTGGGTTTACCAATACGGCTCCATTTAGGCTCATTAGTACATGTTCACCTACTACTTTTTCTTTTCATCTAATCCATGTACTAGTGGGACCACAGTCTCGCTCACACACCGGATCTTTTTTTTTTTTTTTTTTGTGATGAGGATAAGCTGTGAAAGAAATCAAGCCATTATTCATACTCCACTCGTCTTAGGCATTGTTCTTGTTCTAGTGACGACATACAGACCAAAATACACCGGATGGTTGAGAGATAGTTGAAGGGCTCTCACTGGTTTCAGAGACACGCTACCCCCTGTTTTAATAATGGTGCTCTTAACATTAAAGTGCAGCCATATAGTAATGACATAATTCCCTTTCCATGAGTCCCGCAATAAAACATCTAAAGGGCTGAATGTGAATTAATAAAAATGGCAATAAGAAAAAACCCAAATTCTGTGAAATTGGGCCGTGAAATGACAATAATACTAACCAAACAACAACTGCTGCAAGTGTATTGCAACTTCAAACAGGGATATTGTATAATAATGTAAAACACTGAAAGAGTAGCATAGTGACCACTGAGGAGAATTAGGTTGTAATATTTCTGGGCAATAATTATTCTGAAGTTTAATGACATGAGGTGGAGTTCACATTCTGTCATTTCATACTTACGTTTACATTTACTCATTTGGCAGATGCTTTTATCTAAAGAGGGACAACATTAAAGCTTTTAATAATTGATTTTTAATTTATTGACTGGATTTATATGAAAATTTAATTTAATTTAAAAAGTACATTTAGAATAATCTGATTATCAGTGTAACATTTTTTTTACAGATTAAAAGACCAGAATTGTTCACTCTGTAATACGTGTGACAAAATCAATCACATTGAAACAAGCAAACATAAAGAGCTGCCAATGTCAACATGTTTCACCTGTTGTACCAGATCAATAATATTCATTTCCTCATGTATAAATCTGCCAAGCAGACTTAACACACATTATTGGTTTGTGAAAACAGATTGATATTGTAAAAGCTTATTATCTTACATGACTAAAGTACTATAGCAATACTATAGCTACTTGTACTTCACTTACTTGAGTATTTACATTTTCTACTACACATCATCCCAGAGGCAAATACAAGCTACAGAGGATAATAAAAAGTTAGCTCCACCATTATTGGGCCATTCTGCATGACAAGTACTTTTACTTTGGTACTTAGAGGATATTTCAATGCTAAAACTTTTGTCATTCTATTTAAATAAATTTTGAATGCAGGACTTTTTAAAAAAAACTTATGTGGAGTCATAACCTCAGTATTTCTGAATCCTTTGTATAGTAACTATAACTCAAAGTAGTGTTAGGTTCATAACAGTGATTGAAAGTACAGTTGCTCAAGCATTGTCCTTCCATACAGTTCAGAGATACTTGTACTCTAAATTAATTTTGTGCTATTTCATACTTCTTCACCACTACATTTCAGAGGAAAATATTTTAATTTTACTCAACTACGTGATTTGGCAGCTAGAATTACTAGTCACCTTGCATATTTTAAAAAATAAAAATATTATGAGCATATACTGTACATTACAGTTCATCGTAATTAATATGCAGACAAAATGGGGTAAATGGGTAAAATTAGCTCCACCACAACCACATACAACATTAAAACACTGCTCATTGTGTTAATGCCTCAACAATAATAATCCAGTAGCATAATATATAATGTAATGTGACACTGTGACACTTACTTTTATACTTTATGTACATTTTTTCTCTTTATATAAGTCAATATATTGACACAGGACTTGTACTTGTTATAGAGCATCTTTACATTGTGGCACCGGTGCTTTTACATAAATAAATAAATAAATGATCTGAATTCTTTATAACAAGTGATACAGAAGGCATGAAGATATTAAACCATTATAATGTCAGTAAACCAAAACAATCCCAGTAAGTACCAATATAGCCTAACCGCTCTCTTTGTTGTTGACTACAGTATTGATAAAAATTTCAGAACAATACAGAAATATTGATTATTTGACCTGTCATCATAAGACCAATTTATAAAAAAAGGCCTAAGGTAAAGGTAATTGAATGGTGTCTGTACAGTCATGTTACCTTAGTTCATGACCCCAAATGTGAATGATTATTTACATCATGCTTATGTATTCTCTGAACATGCCCATGTATGGAAACCTCTCTCTAAGTATTCATTCAAAATGACAACATACTTCTCAATCTGGAGCAAGCTAAAGTCTCATGGCCCCAGAATTTCACTGTGATCACACAAAGGACTATTAAGTTACTAGTCTTTGAGGAGCTGAAGGGGACTTCCACAGTGTGACTGTCAGTATCAGACCCATTCATCTGACAGACAGGCTCACACTCAGGTTTTGGGACATTCCAGAGTGTCCTCTATCTTTTTTCATGAAATGTGAGTGGCTTCACTGGGGCACGATGATGATGTGCATCGTGATCTTTTTTCTGTGATGACTCCAATTATTTTGTTTATTTACGGAGCTCAATCTGAACTGATTAAATTGAAGTGAAATGAGATTAAGTCTGTGAAACTGAATGGAAAACAAAAATAGCTTTAGAATCAACAAAGCCTGCTTTGAGACACTCTGTTAGAAATCAGAGGGAAAATTATTACATGGCCACATTCACCACAATTGGGTCTGACAATCCCATCTTGGTCAGAAATTCTTAACAGAAGCTCATTTGCTCTCATGGCAACCGGTAATGTACTACTGTGGAAGAACAACAAACATGCACTGGAAGATCTTGGTGCCCAGAGGCAGACAAGGTTTTCTAGGACATGAGTAACATATAAAAAGGAGATACTCCAGTCATATAAAAGAAACTATTCACCAGGTATAACTGGGTATAACAAAAGAAACCCTCACTGAACATATTTTCTGAGCTAAAACAAATGTCTGCTTCTTCCATCAGATTTGACCTTGTCTTACCAATCAACCGTTTCAATGTCCAAATTGCCCCTATTTGTTCTTTTGTGATAATCTGATGAAAGGATTGTATAGATCTATTTAAATCTCCTTCAAATGCAATTTTCAGTTCACTTAAAATCTACACTGAGTCTGTGTTGACATGTACATCCACATGGTAGGAAATGATGTAGAGAAAAATGTTTACGTGAGAAAGAATGAATCCAGTTGGGAATGAGCAGGACCTTGTACTGACCTTGATGAGAAAGCGATTGTGATGGATAAAAACAAACATGTTGCTGAATATGATGCCTCAATCAGATCATGGCTTTAAGGTTGCTGAATTATTTCCCAGATTAAAAATGTCTCCATGTGCCCTACCCATAAATTGTGCTTGTTTTTGTCGTACAACAGACTACCTCTTCTCAGATATCCAAGAGAAGACCAACAGGGTGACATCCATCCTCAGTCTTCCCTCCTACTTCAAAGACACCCATGCTTACTTTGAAACTCATTTATAGATAATGTAGCAGAACCAAGCCTCCTGCATGCTTATGTTTGATGTCCAGCACTGTTCAACGATTAGACACCATGGAATCTCCAGACTCCTTTCCATTACCATGCCAATTAACTTAGCCCTTGAACAAGTCAACCTTACAACTCTGTATACAATTCAACCTGCAATATTGTGATGTGGAACATATTTATAATTCATGAAGTGATTATGTCTTGATGCTGTGGGGAAAAAAGACACAGCCTCATCTCTATGGTCTCATGACTATTTTCACCTCAGTTTCAAGACACCTCAAGTTCATGGTGCAGTCCACTGAAATCCCAACCTGGACTTCTGCTTGTGACAGTTCCACTGACCCATATGCCTACTGTATGCTGACTGACAAAAGCAATTACCTGCACATAGCTGAGGCCCACCTGCTCTTTAAAAACAGCCAACGTCTCAGTCACAGCTGAGAACACCTGAATTTCCTGTACAAATAAGTGACAAATGCATTCTGTGGAAATGGGCTTGTTTGTTGCACCAAGTATTTCAATAAAAATGTTTAACTGAAATTTCATTAAAACAATTTTCCAGTTTGCTTCTTGCTTTAAACATGACTCAAAAGCCTCTGATTGTGTTCATAAGAATTGTTTAATGTGTCAGTCATGAGTTGATTTTTGTCTACTTCTTATTTGCCAGTAAATCACTTTTATCTTATTAATTATTGTATGTCAGCTTTCGTAGGCCAGTGCCATTTTGTTAATCATTTGTGGTTATTTTAATCATGTACTTTCAAAGGAGATGAGATCAAACAGATCACTTTGAACTAGCTTATAGCCTTAAGGCTTATCCAGAGTCATTTTTATAAACAGGGTATGTACACTCTTCCTTAATTTGGAATGAGAATATGAGAACAATGAGCATTTCTCTGTGTTGCCAAATATGCATCTGCTCTGAAAAGGTGAAAAATGTATATTGTATTTTGGTGCACTGCTCCTTTAAGGAGACCCGGAAGTGGTTATTAAACCGGACGTTCTAAATGCTCAATGTGACTTACCGTGGTTGATACTTATGTTTTAATACTGTAGTGGTTTCGAGTCTACACAATGTTTCTTACCACCGTAAATTGTGAGTATTTTAATCATTGTATGTCTTTGTACGGAGAGTCAGGCATATGCCCACACAGGGCTGTCTCAAACGTGAGAAATGAAACAATCCGTTGGCCGTAACTTAGCTAGCTGTCAGCTAACTCCCCAGTGTTAGCAGTGTTACTAAAGATGCTCTATAACTTTCTGAACTGTTTCTGTATGTTAGCACGCTTACTTACAGTTTTCCTCTTAAGTACTTGTGTATTGATTATTGGTATTTCTGTAGCGCTTTTATAGTAAAAGGTTCTGAGTTTCTATGGTTGAGTTCCTTCAAAACAATTGTTTTGTATTTAGCTTGAGCAAGTTTCTCACTGCAAGACGAAAATACACTGTTATGACTTACATCATTAAGTTGCTTAGCAATCATGTGTTATTCTGCCTCACTGACAAACGTGTCCTGGTTTCTCTCATGTCCCAGTGGCCAAGGCGAAATCAAAGTAAGTAAAAGTCGGTACATATATGTATATATATATTGTATTGACAAATACAGATTGACAGTTACGAAATGCGCCATGCAGTGTTGCGATCACTCTCACCTTCACCACTGTTTTCTTCCTTCAGGACCATCCTGGTGCAGATGGTCAGCGCTGCAGGGACAGGTTACTTCTTCAACACCAAGAGGAACCGTCTCAGAGACAAACTGGTGCTGCGCAAACATGATCCAATTGGTAAGATAAGACTAACCAGCTGTTGCATACTTATGTGTCACAGTGGCATGTTGTATTATTAGAGAGAAAACTACTCATTATTAAGATTGTTTATGAACCAGATATGATAGTTATTCTGTGACCATTATTCAAACATTTTAACTAAAACACAGAATTTCTTTGTCATGTAGTTCTTAAGCATTATTAAACTGCTATGAGCTGGTTATAGGGATATTCAATCTGTATTTTGTGAAGTAACTTACAGTAATGCGTGTGTGTGTACATACACACATATATATAGATATATGTGTTTATTTATATATATATATATATATGTATATATATATATGTATGTATGTACACACACATACATCTATGTGTGTGTGTTTGTTGTAACCTCATATGGTTCCAGTTAAAATGCCATGATATGCTGCAGTGTATTATGACAATGTCTAAAAACAATGTCAAATCAAAAATGCTTATTTGGGGCTTATGCGTGTTTTGTAAATAGACTGGTCCCAGTTTCCACTTGATGTGTTTAAACTAACTTGTTAGACGTAATAATTTAAGTAAATTGTTGACAACGGTTTCAGTAAATTATCACTTTACAAAAAGGGACCAGGACAATTCACTTTCTAAATCATGTCAGTTACAAGCTCAAATTTCTGCTGTTCACAAAACCAGGACTACCCAGCCTCTTTCATGTGTCTTTGCATTGTCAAACCCTGTGATTTACATTTAAAATCCGCCTTTTCTCTTTGCAGTGAACAAGCACGTCCTTTTCCTTGAGAAGAAGAAGATCAGATCGATTTAACAATACTCAAAAATATATGGACAATATAAACCTACAAGGTTTGAACAGACGATTTGTATTGTCATGGAGTATACAAGTCAGTCAACACTTCTGATTGGCTGGTCGACATGTGTTCAGGGGATTTCTTGGATCTATCAGAAGACCTCTACTCTCCTCACTGCTCCAGTTCAGCATGATGCAAATCCCAGCCGAGCTTCAATAAAGTCTTTATTTCCACCACTTTCAACAAGGAAGTACTGCTTATGTGTAAAAGTGAGGTTATGAAATAATACTATAAGGCTGTTGAGCAGATCTATACAGAATGTATCACTGATAATATTTAAATATTCCAACTGGGTAAATGTACTTGATTTGTTTGGGGTAATTCAATAAATTAAGTCAATTATGTGCCGTAGAAGCTGAAGTGTGAAGATGTTTGTCAGTTATTAAAGTGTTTGAGATTTAAAAAAAAAGGTTGTACAAAAACATACATTTGTGTGTTGTTAATAGCTGTGTCATCACTAAGGCACTATTCATATAAGTAATATTGACAGTCAAAGTCAAGTTCAGCTTTATATTAAAATAACATAATTACAGACCTTATGAGTATCATTATATTGTTCTTAGATTTCTCAGAGGCAGCTAATTTCAGAAGTCAGTGTTCACATTCAATAAGATCCATCCCAGATTTGATCCATTTAAACTGGAGTCTACTCCCTGATGTGCTGCTCTCAGAACAGTTCAGCTGATAGGTCCTTCTTGAAGGGGAAAGACGCCTGTGTGCCGACAGCCTGCACACTCACTCCTGCGACCTGATTGGCTCTGCGGGCCATCTCCTCCAGAGGCATTGTGGGATAATGAGCCATATAAAATGCCAGAGCTCCAATAAAGCTGTCTCCAGCACCCTGCAAAGAAGAAGAAAATTATAACTGTTTTATTAAATTTCACCTGTGGCGTAAATAGTTCCACTGTGTAACTCACACAGCCATGTGTCCTATTCAGCAGAATCATTAAATGTGTTTAGGCTGTGATGAGAAGTGCATGTGAGGGTGATTAAAACACTAATTCCATGTAAAAATGATACAATTAATCAAAGTTTTACGGTTTTAAAATGTTTCATTCTATATTTTGAAAATTATGGGAACAGTCTGGGTAGAAAATCTGAAATGAAGGGAGGGTTCATTTTTCAATACAATAAACTGTGAACAGTAGGGGGTGCTATGGCATTTGTCAGCTGTTTCTCAAGGTCTTGTACTGTTGCCTGAAGCTTCAACTAGTAGGAATGAGTTACTGAATTTTTGCCCCTGTGTGAAATTGTGTCTCAGTCAGCTCTTTCAGAGCAACATCTGTATTATGGCCATTAATCATAAGAGACTTAATAATGTGGGCAGAATCATAAATTAGATGTAATAAGCTCATGAAATATTGCGGTTTGTTAGTTGCACAGCATCCTTTAATGTTTTTTGAAAAGTAGAATATTTGAAACTGATGACATGGAAAAACGTTAAAAGAGTTAAATTAAGTGAGTTACCCTGACATACTGTTTAACTGCTAATTAGTTAACGAAATAATTTAGTTTTTTTTTATCAACTATATTCACAAACAACTAACCAAAAAAAAAAAAAAAAAAAAAAGAGGGCAGTAATACCAAATAGCTTCTCAGAGTCAGCTGAATAGCACATGCCTGGTTTAATCACCCATCAGTGGCTTCACCACCACAGCCAGCAGCTCTGGTTTTGGCTATCTCTATGAACAGATAAATCATCCCTTCTTCCCTCCTCATCTATTGATAGAGATGGAATGTGCTGTCTACGCCCTGGGGGGTGGGGGTGGGGGGTGTTTGGCCGAGACGGGACACCAGGGGAGGGGGGGGGGGTTCGCTGATGGGAAAAGGCACAATGGTATGTGGCGACACGCTCATGTTTAACCACAAATGGCCCCCCCAACACTGGTTCTCACAAGCCTGCTCCATTACTCATCACTTCGGCTCTCAAAAGAGCTCATTGCACTCTCTCTTCTAAGCACCTCTGTAAAGCCCCCACCCCCACCCCCCACCCTTCAACCTCAAAGTAACCCTTTTGTTAGAGTGAAGGTTGTCGGTTGTGCAGAATGATTCAGTGGCATAAGGCAAAAAACAAAAACCCTAACCCTGACCCCATTCGGGCAGAGAGGGCCGTGCCCTCTGGTAAACAGGGCACTGGGAACACAGAGGGACAAACAGGGACAACGATGGACCGGGCATCTGGAAGGCACGGCACAGCGACACATGGATTTTGTAACAAGCACCTAAACTGGTATCATTTAAAGCAATCTTTGTTCGACCAGATGATAGATACACCCCACCCCACCTCCACCCCAGTGCACACCACCGGGGTGACTCCTGGACTGCAGAGATGCTGGAAAGAGTGAGATCAGAGCTGAAACATTTCACAGGCCTGGTGGATTTCCATGTTTAAAGCTGTGGCGTGTTTATGTCTCCTGTCTGGTAGTTGGGCTGGGCTACAATACAGCCAGCGTTTGGGAATAAGGCTTTGGTGAAGCAGTCCCACTGGTTTGGCCCTGGCCCGTCTCCCAGTTCAGATGACACAGCTGAAACATGCCAAAACAGGGCTAAATTTGCTAATAGCCAATATATTATTTGCTTGTTGACAGCTAAAATGTAATAAATTTCATGTTAGAAATAGAATTAAACATTAACTGCTGAGGGTGGGAAAAAACATGATGCAGCATTTACATTTAGAAAATACTGAAAGTCAACTGTCCTCACAAATAAATCTCCTTCAGTGTGACGGATTAAAAAGAATCAACTGGTATTTAATTGGTTCATTGGTTACCTCGTCAGTTAGGGTAGAAGGTTCCCATGATTTTAAAATAATTTTTCCTGAGAAATAAATCACTCTTTGTGGGATTTCTCACCAAGAACTGCAGATAATTAATCATCTATTCTTTTTTTATGATGTTGGATTGTTGGATGTCAGGAAGCAAATATATCATCCTTCCCAAGGATATTGATATTAGAGACTAGTGCCTTAAGCTCATTTTTTATGAATTACTGGAGCATTTTAATCACAATCTTATCACTCAGAAAACAGTCAGCCAATCAGAAGAGAGGCTCATAGACTGACAAAAAATGCCCCGTTCTTGCCAGAGCTCCAGAGAGAAGCGTGAGAGAGGAGAAGTTTAACTATATTAAGATTTTTTATGGTTCTTAAAACCACAAATATATCTTCTTATGGATATCAAGACTTTAAGTGTTAGCTGCGACTTTAGCATGAAAAGAATCCAGAAGATAAAGCTGCAGGCTGTGTCTGTCTTTCAGTAATCATGACACACAATCACACAACCACACATGCTTATATTTCTGCAGTCTCAGGAAATGTGCCCAAAGGAAATACCAGGGTCTGAGTTCCTAATATTCACTGTAACAATACTTGTCAACTTCCCTGCGTCTCTGCTACATTGGACCAATGCATATGCTAATGCTTTACTGTACAGTATCTTAAATATTGAATGAAAGTGACAGTATCTTAAAAGTAAGAACATGAGCCCGAAAGCCTGCATCTTCTTTGGTCAGCGAAACAACATCTAAACAAGTGGACTACTTGCAAACTAACAACACGAGACTTCACTATTGAATCTATGGGTCATTCGACTGTACGAGCCACCATCCAACCTTTCTCTGTCTTACTAACAACATCTCCTTCCCTGAGACTGGCATGTGACGCTACAGGATCTAGTGAATGAAGCTCAATGAGGCTGACAAGCGCTACCCCCTTCAGCCCCGCTGCCGCTGCCCTCGACACAGTTTGGTGAAGGTTAGATCTACAGGCCTGTCAATCAAGTGACACAAGCACTTGCCGCAGATGAGCCGTGATGCTCTTGCTGGTCGGCTCTGTCCGCCACGTCTTGACCTCCGTAGTGTTCCTCTGCCGGTTTTCTGCTGGTGCTCAGACTGAAGTTAGAAATTAGGATGGCAGACGTGTCTGTGAGAAGCTCACCAAATGAACAGAGTGTGGTTTCAGAAGTTCTCCACAGTTTGATGTGTTGGCTGTGTGACACTGAAACACAGGCACGTGATCAGAGAGCTGATGAACTTTTTCTGTTTTGTGTGAAATAAAGTACCTCCAAAAATATGCTTCTCTAGTTAACTTCAATCTAAAAGCATAATTCATTCTTATTTGGTACCAGAGTGTGAAGTATACAATGACAATCATTGTTGTCAACTTTTTCAACCCAGTACAGTGCAGGCGCGTGCTTCAGTGAACTGAAGTATTACAGTCCTTACAGTATCTTGCTTATTTAACTACAGATGTCAAATAAATGTGGTGAAGTAAAAAGTATACTTTACTATACTTTCTAAATGTAGGAGTGGAAGTATAATGTAGCATAAAATGGAAATACTTAAGTAAAGTACAAGTACCAAATTGTACTTAGCTACGGTACTTACAGTAAATGTGCTTGGTTACTTCCCCCCACTGCTAGTACAATTACTTAGTCTCCACGTGTATTTTAATATTGTTCAATTACCCAACCAGGTAAAACTCCTGAATTCCTGAGTGAAAACAGAGAAGGTTTCTATTATAAAAGCCAATATCAAAAAGGTAAAAGACTAACTAAACCACCACAGACACTAAAGACTATTAAAATTAAATAATAAACTCTATATTAATGCCAAAACTCTACAAGAACTAATTCTCAATTGTCTCACTGCTCATGATTGAGCTCATCTAAAATAGATGATATATGACAATTTATATGGGCATTGTAATATCAAGTTAACTTTGGAAATGAAAGGGCTAGCTAACATTAGTTAGCTAAATAAAACGTAAAGCAAACATTAGAAACTATGTCACATTAATTAGCTAAACTGTAACATAAGGCTAAAGTTAGAAACCAGCTAACATTAGCTTTCATTCATAGATAGTTGACACAATCTAATTCAGAAACTAACGGTAAGAAAGTAAAAAGTATTAAACATGCTAGATAGTTAGCTACTGCTACATTTACCTACAAATGTCTGCGCAACACATGGCAACTTAGACTTAAGGACGCTAGGCTCTGAGGCAAGCAGACGAGGCGTTCAACTAACGTAAAGGTTAAGAAATGGTATGGTCCACTTTAGGGGAGTCTTACAGGCAAACTGTTGTTTCACGTCTTTTGGGGGTTCAAAATCTTTATCAGGGTTAGGCCCCCCCCCAGTGCCATCCGTAATCGAACCCTCTTGGGACGGATTAAAATATAATAGGTTAGAATGAGACAACTTGGGTCAATTTAACACAACACTGACAAATCCATAGCGACTGAAATCTGTCCATTTGCTGTTAGGAACACTTTTGTAACCAGTAGGCTTTCACTGTCAAAACTCCAGGGAAGTGACCTTTTTTTATTGTTTCTGACAGCAGTTTGAGTGGTGTGTGTGTTAGGAATAAATACAAGAAGAGCAGAATACTTAACACAAGAAGCAATAACCGCCATGGCTGTACAGACAAACAAAGGAGCGCATACAGAAACTCTGAAGTCCATCAACAGAGAATCCAAGGACAAAGACAGCAGTAGCGCCCACACACTTTGATTGACAATTGATCTTTGTAAAGTGCAGTGCAGAAACGCCACAGCAATGAGCACTAAGCACCAAACACTGACAGACAAAAACCTATAGAAAATGCAGAGCTCCACACTTGATACCTTCTACTTTAAAGAGTCTCCTGCACCCGCTGAACTGTTTGAACGTCCAGAACTGTGACTGTATTTCTCACCCAGAGGCCTCCTGCATCTCCCATCCTGCTAATGACAGATGGAGCTATGTGCAGTTATCTCCTGAAGCCTTCAGCCTTTGTCAATGAAAGGCACCCTGGGGAGAGCAGAGACCAACTGAGGGGCAGCGATGAGTCACAGTGGCTTCCACGTCCGGAAGCTTCCCGTAAGACTTGCAAACAGCCGGGGACGACTCCTCTGAAGTAACGAGGGAGGAGGATTCAGAGATCAAAAAGACATTTAATTGGACCAATTAGAGCGCTAACATCTTTGATCCATCTACAGTGCTTTGTCTTAATCCTCTTTCACCCTTTTGTGTATAACACTGATCAACAAGATTATGCGCCAGCAGAGGACTGGGCCTAACATCTGGGTTGCTAAACAGCAGCTGGTGAAGCATGTGCAGTCCATTAAAACATGGTGATGTGGCAGTTTTCTCATTGTGTCATGCTGACCCAGAGCTTGAAGAGCTGAGGAATGCAGTGCTCAGGAGGTATTCCCTTACCTTGGGAATCATGCAATTGGTCCTTACATGTCTCCAGTCATAGGACAAGACTGGGAATAATTTGACCGTACAGCTGTAATGTCTGGTTTAGACAGGACTGTCTACCTCTCGCCCTACACAGTGGACCTCCCGGAGCAGTGGAAACCAAGGCCACCCAAGTCCTGCTGGGACTAGAAGGCACTGGGTGTGTGTGTGTGTGTGTGTGTGTGTGTGCCGTAGCCTCATCTAACTGTCCACACAAAACAGCCGAGGCTCTGATCTCAGCGAGGGAAGCCTGCACTCAATTTAAGACAAAAGAGAGACAAACGGATACAGCAAGAGGAATGGGGAAGACCCACAATAGATGAGTGGATTTGCTTTGTTATTCATCCAGATTCTCGACCCTGACTCAGCCCATAATTGCTTGTGCTGTGTAAAATGTTTTATTCAGGCAGTCGCAGGAGGAGCAGATGATGAAATAGTTACAGTCAGGAGGAAGCCAAATGATTTAGCAGCCATGTTGGCAATTCATGAACCCAGCTCGATCAATCAATCAGAAATATTGCATCTGTGAAGAAACGCATCTGAACGGTAAAAAGGTGGATTGTGTCTGATTAGTTGCCCGTCATGCCACCCGCGGCACCCAGCTGTACAGTAGCTAAAATAGCGAGAAACCACAAGTGACTCATTGTGTTGATATCGAAGAAATCGCAGCCGAATGTACGGCTTCAACTCACAGTCCGATATCAGTGAAAACGGAGAGTAACAGCAAAAAAAAAAACCCCAGTCTTTCAAAAAAGACATCTGTCACTACTGCTACACAGAGAGAGAAAAACAACACAATCAAAGCAGAAATAAAAGAAGTGGTAGAGTGATTATAACTAAGAGGCTTGAGTTACTAGAACAGCCTCAGAGAAGTGAATAATGATCTTGATAACAACCTGTTGTTTTTTCCTCTCTCCAGTAAAAAAGAAAGGGGCTTACTGGAAGAGGGATTATGATGTCCAAAAGAGTTAAACACTCCAGAATTTATGGGCCCATCAAAGAACAGGAGGGGTGGGGTGAGAGTGCGTGTGTGTGTGTGTGTCTAAGCGGGGGGACATGCAACAGGCCCGACCACAGCTTTCTGCTGACTGATGCAGACCCAAGAGGTGAGTCATGGGAGAGGAAGGGGGGGAGGATAGGGGTGGTGGGTAAGTCCTCCTGGGGGCTATTGGGAAGCAGGGAGAGTTAAGACAGTGAATAAGCAAAGTTATGTCTGACTGTTCCGAAACGCGGGGGCACGACGAAGGTCACACACCGTTTAAAAAAGCGAGCCCTTTGTTCTTGAAATGCCAAAGTGACCTTGGATAATAACAAGTAGATGCTGCTGTTTACTTCAGCTGCAGTTTCTCAGGAGTGCTTCTTCTTCTTTTTTCTCTGTATTACACACACTCCTCACTTTCACAATACCTGCTGTGGGTTTCATGTAAAGCTAAGACCGCATGCTTGTAATTGCTTCACTCCAGTTTTTACTATACTGCATGATGACCGGCTTTTGGAAATTATGGCACAATAAAAGTCCCGTAGGGGAACTATTCAGTAAAAGAATCCATTACACAAACAATCAGAAAGGTTTAATCGAACCCGGTATTAACAAAGAGGTGATTAACACCTCAGTGTGATGACGCATTTGGTCGGTAGAACACAGGCCCCACAAAACCCGCAGAGACAGGATACGCAAACATCTAGCTGAGGCTCCTGTGACGAAAACAAGCCACAGAGGCCGGGTGTGAAATGAGTCAAGTGACGCTGGCCTCCTTTAAAGATTAGAATCAGGGAGGGGAAACAGCTGGTGGTCACCACATCCCCAAGTGTTCTTAAAGTGTTCCACTTGAGCAACAGAC
The DNA here is from genome assembly GCF_021018895.1 of Seriola aureovittata. Lineage (NCBI taxonomy): Eukaryota > Metazoa > Chordata > Actinopteri > Carangiformes > Carangidae > Seriola > Seriola aureovittata. The sequence continues at coordinate 22,146,085 of NC_079376.1, forward strand.
ATATCTGGAGCCCAACTAGTGCTAGAAGTGCAATGATGAATGGGCAGATAAAAAGTTATGTGTGACAGTGTTTTATTATGGCACAGTAGTAACAGACGAATCTAAGGATTTTCTGTGAAAATTGCTGGAAAGGGCATTTCTTTGAAGGTCCCACATTTTACACTTTCCCTGCATTTTATTTGAAGTGTTGATCCATTAGAAGATATATTTGTGGTTTTAAGAACCAAAAACCATCTCAATGTAGTTTTACTTCTCCTCTCTCAGGCTTCTCTCTGGAGCTCTAGTAACAACAGGTCGGTGAGCCAATCACAAGAGAGGAGCCTCTGAGACTCTCCTGTGTTCTGAGTGATTGAATAATAATATCGCAGACTTCAGGTAAAACACTCAACAACCTAGTCCTGCAAAGTTGGATGGCGGGTCCGTATGGGCTGGGTGTGAGGCATGGCTGAGGGTGGTGACTGCTGTGTTGTGACATCACAAAGTTACAGAAGTCCTGACGGCTGGTTTTAAGGCTCAGTCTCTGAATACAGGCTGTGTGCATTTCTCTGTGGACTGAGGCTTTGATACTTTCACAGTATTAATATAGAACCTACACCTGCTTTATAATCAAACAACACATGGACAACTTCCTTTATATAATATGGAACCTATAAGACATATCATTACCACTTGAAGATATGACATTAAATACTAAATCATAAAAAGCAGTGCAAAGCAATAAAAAAAAAAAATAGTAAAGGAAGTTACTTATCCCCTGCATTCTCAGGTTCCATATTTGACAATTTGCTGATTTTCTCTTTTATATTATAATAATATGAATAGAGGCTGAATATATCTTTTTTCTGACATTCTAAAGACTAAATAATTAATCAAATAATTAAAAAATTTGTTAAGAAATTAACTGATAATGAAAGAAAGTCTGAGAGTCTAAAGGTAAATGCCAAGGTCACCATGCTAACATGCTAACATGCTCACATTGACAATGACAAACATGCTGACATTAAAATCAATAACATCTGCTATTTAGAAATAAACACAACGTAGAGCTGAGGCTGGTGGTGCTGTTATTATTCTCCACTGCAGTGGGACTGTGTGGCATTTTTACTTACTATTGGACTTAAATGATTAATAGTTGATCAAAATATTTGGATATTTCTGTTGATCAACTCATTGACTTATTATTTCAGCTTTAAGCCAAAATATTTGACCTGATTAAAAATTTGACCCTAGGATGGCTGTAGATGAAAAGTTAACGGCTCACCAAAGTGATAGTGATTCATCACTAGGTGAGGTGAACATGAAAGTGTGACCCAGGTTTTACACAATAGCTGTCTAGACATAACACTAAAAAAACAAAAAACAAATGCCAAACTAATGAAATGTCTGGGGAACATCAGAGTCAGTATGATTTAACCTACTATAGATGTCTGTACATCATTTAATAACAATCCATCTGGTAGTTGTTGAGATATTTGTCTGGACCAAAACAAACAAAAGACAAAGACATCACCTTGGGCTTTTGGAGATTGTGATCTTTTTTTGATTATTTTTTTATCGCCATTTCTGCTTTATATTCATAGCGACAGTGGAGATTGACAGGAAAGTCGGGGAAGAGAGAGAGAGAGAACGACATGCAGCAAAGGGCCTGGGCTGGACTCGAACGTGTGCCGCTGCGGTAAGGACTCAGCATTAGCACATGGTACACGCTCTACCAGGTTAGTTACCGGGACGCCTCAGGGTTTTTTTTCTTGTTTTTTTTCCCATTGCTTTCTGATATTTTATGAACTAACATGAAACAAAACATCATTGAAAAATATAAAATATAATTTAATATAATATAAATATGAGATTATATAAATACATATACAGTATTTGTGACATTCTTACCGTGGTGTCCACTGCTGTGACAGGAGGGGCAGGAACATGTTTTAGGGTCAGCTCCTGTGCCTTGAGCACCACACATCCTTGAGGTCCCAAAGTGATGATGACCGACCCACAGCCTCGCTTCAGCAGCTCCTGACTGGCCCAATGTGCTTCCTCCACATTAGCTACGGAGGAACCAGTCAGCAGCTCAGCCTGTATGGAGAAATGCAGGGGTTTAAGTCATTGGGAACATAATGTATAATCATATACACAACACACTCTCCATTTAAACATTTATCTCATTTAGCATAAGATGATAATGGCACACTATTTCTTTGACATTTTCTTCTAAACCAGGGTTTTTTTTTTTCTCGTTCCTGGGTCAGGGAGCCACGTTAATCAGAGGTTAGAATTAAAATTAAAGATAGAGCAAAACCAACACTGGTGTGGGATAATGGGTGGATAAATAAAGAACTGCATTATGGGAATTCCCCAAGGCAAAAACCCAGTTCTAAGGGCTGTGTGAAACACACAAGATATCAAAGCAATGGCTTCAGTTTTAAATTTTTAAAAAAATCAAAACTAATAGTTTGTTGTACACGGTCCAGTACAACCATTTATAGTCTAACGACCCCTAATTAGTAGCCTATTACAAGTCCATTGCTTACCTGCTATCCTTCACTGTTTTGTATTAGCAGTTCTGGCATGAGTCAACTGACAGTGGTCAGACAGACTCATAAAACACGTTAAGTCGGTGAAGGATTTGTGGATGTGTGAGCAGTCTGCGGGCCAAACATTTTCAAAAGAGTAGATCCTCTGACTGCGCTGCTTCATCTGGCTCCAGAATGACTAAACGGTGACAAAGCAGGACTCTACAGCTGAGGTTTGAAGAACTTCAAGGAAACTAAGAACCACAGCCGGTCTCTCCAGAGTAACTGGCAGCCCTCATAAAGATCCACACGATATTATTTTCTGGAGTTGTTTATTTTCAAGAGAATAGTGACGGAAATCTTTATGACATTAAATAGTATTACATACAGTTTTTATATTTGTGTCTAAATATTTTTACTATTCACATCAGTTTTTATTATATTACTTGCTGTTAATTGTTATGAGCTTATAAGTTTTAAAATTTTATTTTTGTATTTTACTCAATTCAGTTTCAATGTACTAAACTGCTAAACCAAACTGCTGCATTTTACCATTAAGCACAAAATGCTTTCTGTACATACAAAGTACAAAACACTCATAGACATCTTATATTTGCACAAGTGTCTATGTTTTCACCAAGAACCACTGAATTAATTTCACATAGAAATAATGCAACTAGTGTTAACAAGTACTTGTCCTCATTTAAACAACATTTCTCTGGTGAGCAGCATCACAACATAACACATTTCTAGCTACTTCACCACCTGCATATTAAATAGGCGAAAGAGGAAAAAAAGGAAAATGCAGCATTATTTCTTTCCTTTTGATTATTGTCAAAATGTTATACTGTATTGTGTGTCTGGTGTAAATTGGTGTAAAGACAAACTGATGCAGTTAAATACACTGACTATCATCTTTCTGTCCTGCATGAATCTAACTTCATTACTTACTGTAATGTTGAGCCTTATGAATAAAATGAAAAATCATTTACACTTTATCATTTCAAATACTGACTTTGTTATATTTGATACATATTGGCTTTGTTGTGTAATCATGAGGGAATGAGCACAGCATATTTTTGATGAGAATTAGTTACTAAATAAAGCAAGATTTTATCTTAAAATGCAACAATTATTACATTTTTTTAATAAAGTATAAACTGGTTGTGATGCTCCGATAAAGTGACCGGATGAAATATTATCTATTTTCTTTTCATTTTCATTGTATGTGCTCTGTGAGATTTTGAAGGCCAAAGTCTGGAGTACAGCAGTTTGTGTTAAGAGAACTGCAAAATGAAATGTTCTGAATATTCAGTCAAACTAATTGTTTGAAAAAAAAAAAAAATGTATCATGTATAATATAGTATTATTTTTCCTATCTGACCATTTATATTTTCACTCTAACTCTCCCTCTTCTCAGCGCTTACAGACCTCCGCATGTATTGACAGACACAACCCTCCACAAACTCAATACTCAATATGTGGTAGAACATTTTGTTTGTCCCTTGTCTCTTATTGTTAACAGACATGGTCACTGAATGTACACTTGTGTTTTGCTATATTAATTTGTCTTCATAGTTTTGTTCATCATAAATATTTCATCACTGTATTGCACTAATAAAACTAGATAATACTGAAGTCATAAAAACAATGCTGTAATGGGACGAATGGAAATCAAAGTTATCTCTTATGTTTTCCCTAATCAACTAAAAACAAATGAAACATACTGTGACTTCTATTTTGAACTTTCCCTTTAATTTCCTGCCATAATTACAGATACAAAATAAGCCTGCTCTATAGATACTGACAATGACATAAACATACAAGCATAAAAAGTGGCACCACGTTTCTTGTTGCTGCTGTCATGCTCCTATTAAAGTTGTGTGAGACCCTTTCAGACCAGTGGATGACAAAATGTGGATCCATTTTGGCTGGTGAGGTCCTGAGGTCGACATCAAAGATAATTCCCCTCACTATAAAGCACTTCAGCTTAGTATGTGGGCAGAGGATCAAAGAGTACCTGCACTTTGTCATCCTTAAGCCCCCCTATCACCCTCCCTCACCCCTCAGCCCGAGCATGTTACAGTGAGACCACACACAAACACACACACCTGTACAGAATGTGTGCCAGCTATAACCGCACATGAGAAGGTCAAGATACGACTGACACCAGTGCTGAATAGGGGTCTGAGGTTGTGACCCCACCCTTGCTTTTGCGATCTGTCAAGGCGAACAATGACCTTGGACAGTTCAAAAATAAACCGCAGAGTGTATCCTCCGTGCTTTAAGAGCCCGCAGCCACCCCGGAGCTGTCGGATGCCAAAAGAGAAAAAGAGCTGTTTTGTTAGTCATCAGCTTCACACCAGGGCAGGGAATCAATCTACCTCCCTCTGTGTACAAGAATATGAGAAAGTTGAATTATGTGTCTCTTGCTGTCTGTGTGTGTGTGTGTGTGTGTGTGTGTGTGTGCATATCTCACACACACACTTATTTTTTAAAGCATAAAGCCGTTGGCATGCTGGGTGTGTTCGGAATGTATATAATTATTTTGCATATTTATATTTTTGACCGAGCATTTTCGTATTTGCTTTGCACAGTGTTTAGATCTGAATTTCCAGTTGTTCATGTCACTGACAGTCAACAGTAAAGCTTTCTCCTGTAAATGAGAAACATTATTTTGTATTGGTACTTTTTGAGGCTTTTTCTAATTATTTAGATTAGATTTTCTTTACTGGTCACTTCTAGGCATTTACATACATAAAAACAAAATAACGTTCCACTCTAAAAACACAAGACAAACAAAGTCAAGTGCAATAGTCAATAAATAGAATAAATAAGAATAAATACGGTTGATAATGCACAATAAAATATGTGTAGACCTAAAATTTAATTCACATAAAACAGTTCATATTAGGTTGAAAAGTTACTATGTCTTGACCAAAGGCTTTTACGTTGCTATATTGTATTTGCATGCATTTACTAATGACAAATGTTACCAGGTCTTTATTAGCATTGAATCATAAATTGAGTATGAAAGTGCGCAGAATGATGTAATTTTTCTTATGTGACATGAATGGTAGTTAAATCATTTCCAAAATGCATAAAGGGCTGAACAATTAATCGAGATATTACTGAATCACATTGTGGTCTCGATCTACAAATCATCCTCTCCAGATTTAAGGACACATGTTTGTTTGGTACAGACCCAACAAAAATCACATCATCATCATTTTCATGTTTCTTTTTTTTTTTTAAGATTAGGTCAAATCCATACAGGTAGAAAGAAAACAGACGCGATGTCAACTTTCTTTCTTTTCCAGAACAATGAAAACAAGTCTAACCAATGAAGGTTATACTTGAATTCAGTCCCTACCCTGGTACACTGAGTCACTGGGAGCCGCCTCACATGTTGTCTTTGCACTGACTCTGGTACAAAAGCTTTAGGTTCTTCATGTCAAATGAAGCACGGACTGTTCCGTCAATACAATACTGACCGTCTGTGTTACAAAACAGTCTATTCAAATTAACATCTCATGTTTTTGAACTTCTTTTCTCAAGTTCAGTGAACTCAACTCAGTGATTCATTTTGCATTTTTAAAACTCGGAAAATGGTGTTGCAACTAGGTTCCGTCAACTCACATTTTTAAGGCGGCCGGGGAACTTAGGTTTCTAGGTTGAACAAGCTTAAAATGATTTACAGTGTTTTTAATAATGCAGCCATGGTAATAAAGGTTCTTTGTTTTTTTAATGAAGCAGTGACTCTTGATTAATAATGGAGAGATCCAGAATGAATTTAACTGCACTAAATCAAAAAATGCCTGTTAACTCCCTTTCAGTGCATTGTATTTACAATACTGTACGTAAAGCAGATTTATTATCTATTTCTAATTTTACTTCTACTTCAAATTTCAATCAGAGTACCAATACCTTTGGGATACCTGTGGGATATTTTAGTGCTCTTTCCACATGTGAATGCTGCATAATGTATAACATGACTATACCTCCATGACCTGACACTGTTTAAAAAAAAAAAGGAAAGAAGAAAAGACATGTTGCGCTTTCGTCAACTCTCCCTTTCATGTCCCCACACCTGGCTACAGCTCCTCTCCGCCCTGCACCACCACATCAAATAGAGGCTCCCAGGCATCCACTTTATCCCCGAGGGGGCGGCTGACTCAGCCACAGAGCACATCTGCCCTGTTGTTTTTACTACGATTCCCATCTATTCCTGCCCCTCCGTCGCTCATCTTTCGTCACTTGACAGACAAGACGCAAGGTGCCATGACACCAGTTTTTACTGTAAAAGGGTGGAGAGATACTTACTCCCCTCTTCATACCAGAGAGTTTACATGTGCGGCTAAAGGCTACAGTGGGATTATTGATGTGCCGGTGGGGGTCATGACCCAGAAGGTAGAGTTGACTGGCTGTGAAAAGGTGTGTATATGTGTGGGCGCTCACAACATCTCAAACCTCTGATCTTTTCCTTTCACAGAAGAGAAGAAATATTTCTACCTGTGTCTGACTCCAAGCTGCACAACAAGTCTCCCAGTGTTACTGAGTGGTGATTGGACACGTTTTTAAATGCAGCATCTGTTGATTTTAACAAACGGGTTATTTGACCTATCGGGTCTGTACTGCTCTTTACTGGATTTGGAAAGATTACACCTTCAACCTGAGCCAGAGTTACATCACACAGCTTTACTTTTACCAAACTTATGGTTTAGTCTTCACCCTAAAAACTCTTTTCTCTAAGTGAATTTGTCTGAAAATACAAACAAGGAAGATACGCAGGGTTATGTTGGGATGAAATAACAGTCTGACCGTAGAGTTTTCCTTCACATTATACTAGGACTAGCTAGCTTCACACTGAAATAAAAGAACAATGCTGTTCCATGTCTTTTACATGGATCATCACCCGGTGACGATGCCGACTTTTTGCCTGAAACTTGCAGCATCACATATGGAGCTTTTTCAAGCAACTCATGGAGCTAATGTTAGCTTAATTAGCTCAAAATCTGCTAGCAAACATTGTCATATAAGCAAAATCAACGCTCGCTGGCTAAAAATGAGAAGCCTGCTTTTGTGCACCTCTGTGCAAAAAACAAACTAACTCAGAATTCATTGTTTCAAAAAATTACTGAGCTCTTTGATGGTAAAATCTGCCACTGTTGTCACTGTAAACTGCATATGTGTGCATAAGAAGAGACTGTTTAGTCAATGATATACCTGCAATTTGGCTGTGCAGGACTGGTTTCAGTTTCCTCGTTGCTTCCTTGTAAATGTGAGCATGTGCATGTGTGAGAAAGGCAGAGGTATTGTGTGAGGACGCATGAATGCTGCTGTGATAAACACTGTGAGCTGCGTGTGAGTGTGTGTGTGTGTGTGTGTGTGTGTGTGTTGTGTGTGTGTGTGTGTGTGTTTGTGTGTGTGTGTGTGTGTGTGTGATTCATCACCTCAGACTCATTACAGCAAAACACATCAGAGGCTCTGTAGAAATCTGGATCCAAGTCAGGGATGGCCGGTGCCGGGTTGAATATCGTCTTTACTGCAACAACAAAACCATTTTATTGACCACAGTTTTATCATATCATCATCATCATCATCATCATCATAATCTACAAGGCACTCGGTACCACATGCAGTCATTAACAAGAGCTCAACAGATAGACCTGTTCTCAATGATGAACCCAGTTAACAGCTGTCAGTTTTGCTTTTAAAGTGATGCATTTTTGACAACGTCCCTCAGTGGCAATTGTGTGGTGTTTCTTTTCCATTTGCTAAGCTTCACTGTCAAGGTCTGGAATTACCTTAATTAAACTTGCGACGGGAACAAAGGCTAGTGGGCTACGACTGGGGATTGCTCTCGCAGGCAAAGCTCAAGTGGATAAGCTGCTATAAAAAGACACCTTTTAAACGATTAAATTAGCACTCCCTGGAAAATAACACTACAGGAAAAAAAAAAAAAAAACGGCTGGAAACATCCTCACATCCTGTAGCTTTCTGTGGTACACTGTAACCCCTCAGTTCCAGAATTGTGTGTGTGTGTGTGTGTGGAGATGATAAAACATGAGGCACATAACCCCATATATGTGTGTCAGTGTGTGGGTGAGATGAGTTGTGACCCTTTCTAAGGAGTGCGAGAGAGGGAGAGAGTGAGAGAGAGAGAGCAAGAGTGTTTGTCATAAGTAATCCTCTGTACGTGTTGCACATCACTGTCTTATGCATATTCATGAGCATGGAGCATTAATGCATCTAATACCATGATTTCTGTGTATGTGTGAGGATAAGCCCAGCTTGACGAAGCGATTAATTCTGATATCTGTGTACAAAATAAAGCCTCATGAAAGTGTGTGTGTGTGTGTGTGTGTGTGTGAGTGAAATATATGTTCAGCGTTGGTGACATCAAAGTCTGTTGTGCAAAAAGTGTGTGCCTAGTTGCTGTGTGTGTGTGTGTGTGTGTGTGTGTGTGTGTTTGCGTGGGCACATAAGAGAGCAGCTGCGTGGGTTTGTGCAGGGCTTTGGCCACCTGGCGCTTTGAGGTGGATACTGGGCTGCTCGCGAGTAAAAGTGGAAATAATGTCTCTCTCTCTGTTTTTAACACACACACTCATACTGTACTATATGTATACTCACATGAGCCAAGGCCATGTCATGAAAAAGTGACACTGGGTTCTTTCCAACTCCTCTTGCCTCTCTCTTTCTGTGTTAACTGATTTGCTTAGCGTTTTTCGTTTCCAAGACAAGTGCGACATCTCTGAAATGTGACGCCTCAGTTTTTCATAAAAGGAAGCTTCTCTGTCTTCCCCTTCGCCTCTCTTTAGCCTCCTCATCATCTCATCTTTCACTAGAAATGCTGTTTCAAATGCCTTATTCTTCTTCTTCCTTTTGCAATGGTTGATAGGATGATGAAACTTTACCAACAACAAGTAAGGGACACATGTTCCTGTGTTGCTCATCAAGCAGATGATAAGTTGCTCAGGGTCACAGTGTAAAATTAAGATATTAATATCATGTGTTTAATAGCATACTTGCTATCGTGCTCAAACACAAACAGAGTGCTCACTCAGTTTCATGTGCAGTGAGTTCAGTGAGTTCAGGGATCCTTAAAGAACAAGTCTGGCATTATTCTAGTTTTTTTTTGTTACTGTCAACAAAAACTAGGAAAAGACTCAAACAAAATGTTTTGTATGATGTTTTACAACTTCCATACTCTGTCTGTGACATTCAACTCCAAACCAAGCAGGAATCTGAAAAATGAAGCCAGTACCAAAAATTGCAGTTCCTAGGACGGCCACTTGAGGCTGGTTCCCAAACTGCTAAATGTTAAAATGTCCAACTTTACAGCAGAAATAAATGTGTTTACAGCCTGGTCCAAAAAACAGTTTTGGTCTTTATAGCTAATTTCCTCCTTCATGACAACTGTACAGGGGGTGAATTTTTATATAACGCACTCATTTAAATTTTATTACGGCTTTAAGTCATGTTTAATTGAGGAGGTACATTAAAAGCATTTATTGGATTTTCAGATTTGATGCCTTACTTTTTCAGTGAGTCTGAATGAAAAAATGAAGAAACATCTGTTGTACTATAGTGTAATTATTATGCTTCTACTATCTCTGCCCTGATGAAGAGGTCAAAACATGTCAGAGGTTTAAACCATTAATATACCCAACTAAACACTGATTTTTTTCTGCACCTGTTTTGTTCTGCCTTGCATTATATAACATTATATTGTATAAATAACATCTTTCATCTCACTTCAATACAAATTTAAAGCTCCATATTTTCCTCTTCACCTGTGTTGATGTATTGAAGTGTTGATCCATAAGAATATTTATTTGTGATTTTAAGAACCAAAAACCATCTCATCTCCTCTCTCAGGCTTCTCTCTGGAGCTCTAGTAACAACAGGTCGGTGAGCCAATCAGAAGAGAGGAGCCTCTGGGTCAAGGTGGGCGGGGCTTGAGGGCATGGCTGAAAGCGGTGACTGCTTTGTTGTGACATCACAAAGTTACAGAAGTCCTGACAGCTGGTTTTAAGGCTCAGTTTCTGAATACAGGCTGTGTGCATTTCTCTGTGGACTGAGCGCTTTGATACTTTCAAAGTATTTATATATAACCCAGACCTGCTTTATTATCAAACACATGGAAATATTGCTTTATATAATATGGGATCTTTAACACATATTCCTACCACTCACTTTTGCAACTCTCTTCGGCTCAGAGGAAAAGCATTCAGCAGTCTTTCCTCCTCTCCCTTGTCACATTCTTCAGCAGCACACATGAACATCAAATGTGGCGGCAAACAAGCACAACAACTGGACACAGGTAAACCCTGTGCTGATTCAAATAATTCACAAAACATATGTGGAGTAATTCACTGGCATTTACAGACAGCCATCAGTCGAAACGCACTAATGTACGTCATGTAAAAAGGATAAATACAGTATCATTGAATCATGTAAAAGACTTACTCATGCTCAGATTATTGTCAATAATCATATTATTATTTGTAGCCATGGACAGAACTGGTTGGAAGTCTGATGTTGACTTTCACTATCTGTTCCATTAGCTGCCATCTGTGGTGTGACAGCAGTGTATTTGTCAAGCGTATAACTTAACGGCTGATGTCAACTGGATAGACCCAGTGCTCATGAAGTATACATGCAATAAGACTGCTGAGGATGGAAGCTCATCAATATGCACACAAGAGCAGCTTGTGTGAAATCCCTGATACACAAGGATCTGCTGATGTAGATGTCACATTAACCAGCGTGTGGTGTCAGGTTGCTCTGTTTTGCTCTCCAGGTGTTACTGAAACCACAGCACATACACAAATACACACGCTCAGCTGCTGGGACAGATGTGGTAATACTGGGATGTGTGCATACTGAGTCATGTCTGGCTGATCGTGCATGCGTGTGTGTGTGTCATGACTCTGGGATTTTTTTACTCAGAGGTTCAAAGTCTGGTCGCACGTTTGCAGCCAGAAGAGTCCGGAAAGTAGAAAAATACAGAAGTTTGTTGCTGTGGTTTGATTCAGGAGGAAAGGTGGATAGAAAACAATGGCAGAGGGAAAACGGAATGAAGACAGAGATCACTCACACATGCTTACATGCACACACAAACACACATAAAAGAAATGAGTCATCAGTGAGTATGTGAAAGGGCTTTAAGAGGCTCTAATTGCATCTGGAGAGAAATATAAAAGCTTCTTGCTCAGACAAGGAGGAGGGGGAAGAAGACGGGGTGAAGACAGAGGAAGGAAGAAAGAGTGACGCTAAACCCGTCTATCATTTCCTTAGAATTCATTTAATTCCATTAACTTCCCTATATTAAATGGTATATGGCAATAAATTGCACCCCAATTTTTCCAGTTCTTATTGGAAGTAAACAGCTCAAATCCATTGTATAACCTTAAAGGTCCCATATTGTATAAAGGAAGATGTCCATGTGTTGTTTGATTATAAATCAGGTCTAGGTTCTATATTAATACTGTGAAAGTATCAAAGTTCTCAGTCCACAGAGAAATGCACACAGTCATAATTCAAAAACTGAGAGAGAAAACGAGCCGTCAGGACTTCTGTAACTTTCTGATGTCACAACAAAGCAGTCACTGCCCTCAGCCGTGCCCAAAGCCCCGCCCACCTGTACCTGCCATCCAACCATTTGGTTGAGTGCTTACCTGAAATCTGTTATATCTTTATTCGATCACTCAGAAAACAGTCACTGTTCTACCTGTTGTTACTAGAGCTCCAGAGAGAAGCCGGAGAGAGAAGATTTAAAACTATAGTGAGATGGTTTTTGGTTCTTAAACCACAAATATATCTTCTTTACTTAAAAAAAACACAGGAAAAATATGGACCTTTAAAAGGTATAAAGGTAAGCAGTAAACTGGACTGTTTTAATGCTGGCTGGAACTCATTAATTTTATAGAAAAGAGGCCTTTTAGATATAAAGAAACTGGTTAACCTCCAGTTTTCTTGCAGCAGAAGTAAATGAAGCCTTGAAAGTTCATACAGACAATTTATACAGCGGCCCTGACTTTAGTTGATGACTTACAAACCCTCCGTCTATTCAAAGGCAGTGTTGGAACAAACTGTTATTAAACCCTCTGATGAATTATTAGGACAACACGGTACTGCAGGAAGTAGTGCTTTATACTTCAGTCAGAATGGTGAGGAAAAAAAGGTTGCTAAGGAAGGGAGACTGGTTGATCAGATCTTCATCCTACAGCAAGACAATGACCCAAAACATTAGAAGAACAGAACCAGACGGTGGCTTCACATGATGATGAGCAGCACAGTCGCCTAACTTAAACCATATGGAGCTGTTTTGTGATGAACTGAACAGAAGGTGAAAGTAAGGCAACATTCGTTTCGTCGAAAGTGTGTGTTCAGTGTGCGTCAGTTCAGGTGCTGAATGAGTCAAAAAATGTTGATTTAATTTAGTTCGATAAGAAGATCCAATGATTCTTTGTTTCTAAATTCTTCAGTTTTTTATTTGTTGAGACATTAAATTATATAAATTTAAATAACAGCTGGAACAGTTGACTGGTAGTGTATGTTTTCTTCTCTAATAATTACATGCAAGAAGAATAAACTCTTCTTGATAGGTTATCTTGACAAGTGTTTCTGAGAGCTGGCATCCACAGTACGTGTGGCTTGATGGTGACATTTGCGTAATTTGAGCGGCGCTTCACCCCCGCGTCATTAAATCCTCGCCGCCAAACCCATTAACACTCATTCTCTCCAGAGAACTGCGTTTACGCAATGCTCTGGTGCAGCAATGTTGAGGTGGCATCATTGCCAAGCGTCTTCACTCGCCTTGCCTCTCTCCTGGTGCCACATGCCAAGCCTAATCCCGTGGTACGATCAACACAGTGGGTGGGGGGGGGGGTTGGGTAAAGAGGGTGGCGCTCGGCGAGGCCATCTGGGTATCCCATCTGCAACACAGTTATGGCTGCGACTCTTTCGTTCTGGCGGCCTGCAGCGAGCGTTTACCAGCGACAGGGCCTGATGACAGGGGCGAGAGGCTCCCCAGACGTCTCGAATGACGTGGAAGGCTTCTAATAATAGGATGCTGTTAAAGATGATTATCTCAGTAACCTGGTTATCAAAAAAAGGTGGATAGAAGGAAGGGACAGAGGGAGGGTGGTGGTCTAAAATAGGACTTTGTTTATGCAGGAATACAAGGATCCTGTTGGCCTTTGGAAATGTGTACGGACATGGTGCTTGAATATGAGCAGTAGGGACACAACAACTACTCGTGAAAATATTTCACTCTTCCACTTCTCACTCTTAACTTGATGAAGGGATATGAGTCAGTGAGAAGCTTCTCTCTAAACAGTGCAGCAAAGAGTAAATGTGGTTTTCAAACAAAAACAGTCACATGACTGATTTCGAGGGGATCTTCTCATCTTCTCTACTGTATTTTTCTTTCCTAAAAAATGGCTTTGTCAGACTTTAAAAATGACAGATCGATAAATCAATAATTAAATAAAAGTTCAGTAATCTTAAGGTATGTGCAAGTTTCATGAAACCACATATCAAGTTGATATTTGTAAGTTTTCTCTGCCGCCAAAGGTGGTTTCTTGCCAGGAGCAGGTCGTGGTGACTGTCACTTGGCAAGAGCTTTGGACATTGTTGCACTTTCAAGACAAGAGGTTATAATACGCCCTCTGAGCAGCATTGCGGCTTCAGGGCGAGATTGGAAAGTGCTGAGACGGGCTCTGGCTAGCTGGTTAGCATGCTAGCTTCAGTAGAAGAAAAGACATTATAAGAGTTAACCCTGGTGTTAATGCTAATTCTAGCTGTGTAGCAATAGCAAAACTTAAAAAAAGCTCCTTCAAAGTGAATCTATGTACAGTCTCCTGAACAGCAATCATTGCAGCCACAAGTGGCAACTACTTAACTCAGTTGCTCTAAAATCACAATGAAGGCTGGAACAAACTGGATCACACCATTGTTTATTTGCAGCATTAGAAAACATGGTTTAAAAGTAGCACAAGTGGAGAGGACTCACAAAGTCAATAAACTTGTTCAGTATCGTCAGTTATCCAGCAACATATACTTAGGTTTCCCAAATTAGCCATAAGCTCCTGGTCATACCAGACCAAGTGAGGCTGTAGCAGCAAAATGATGAACTCAGCAATAGTGCATTTTATTGGTTAAGCATTGAACTTTTTACTTTAGATGTTTTAATGCTGGCTGGAACTGCATTCACTCAGCTCATGTAGGCTTAAAAGATGGCTGTAAAATGTTAGAATTTGCTCCCTCGCAGAAAACAGTAACTGCAGTCGGCTCGAATTCACACCACATGGAAGATACTAGTACTTTTCCAAAGTAAAAATCAATTCCAATTTTCCCAAAAGTAGAGCTAAATAAATCTCCGCTATCTTGCTTGACACTTTGGTCAGAACTGCTGCACCATAGCTTAGCCTGTGTACTTGCCTCCTTCTTGTGGTAGTTATTACTAACTGATCAGATGTTCTGTCACATCACTAAATGCGTGACAATAAATCCGAACCAAACTCCTATCCAGACATGTACGTTCAGCTGTTCTCACAAAAAGGGCATGTGTCAAGAGCTCAGACAAAGCAGCTTCCCTGGCCAAAGAGGAGTGGGCTCAACAGGGTCGTGCGTGAGGATTAAGGGAGAAGCAGTGTATATAATCATATTTTGGCAAAACTATGAAGGTTTGGAACATACTGAGCACACAGATGGCCAACAGAGAAGTGGGTTTTATTGCAGAAGTGGTTTGAAAAGTTTCTATGGATATTCTGATACTTTTTTGGACACATTTTCTTCCTCCATCATTATTAGGATCCATTGAATCCACACTGACCACAGCGCCTGTTCTCACTAATGGAACAAACTTCTTATATCCACCTTTCAAGCCCTCATGGGATAAGTGTTTCTAAAGAAAGATTTTACTTTGAGTACCACTTAAAGGTGGAATGTGTTTCAAATGTAAACAGAGGAGCACCTCCACCACGAAAAGTCAAAACATGATTTTAATCTGCTTCACTCTCAAATTGTTTGACAAACTAACAGAAAACTACAGTATATTTTATGATACAGTATATTTCAGTTATGGTCAGTTGATCACCCAAAATGACTTTTTATCTAAGTTTAACTCTTCTACTATATATGTAGGAAAATATCAGAAATTTCTATGGTCAAACAACAGACTGATTGAGTATTTAGAGACCACAGGTGGTAGAAATAAACACAGTTAATGAGATGCAAATGTAACCAACTGCTCTGTGTAGCAGCATTATAATTCTTTTTCAAAGTTTTATCATTTTTACTTAAAAAACAAACAAACAAAAAACTTTAAGGCTCCAGAAGGACCTGCACATGCACAATGGACACACCATCACATACAGACACTCACTGACCTTTGTTCCCCTGAGCCATGCGCAGTGCCTGCAAGGATGTCTGCGAACTGATCTCCAGCTGGCACACCAGCACTTTTGCATGGCTGATGGCTGGAAGAGCTTCCTGCAGCTCCTCACTGCCCAGCAGCATGTTGGCACCGGCCACGATCACAATGGCGTTCTCACCTGCCAGTGGACGCCACAAGAGACGTGTAAAAAATGCAGCCACCGTGTGATCACTGTGAGACTCATGGGAACTCTTAAGTCCATAATTAGATTTAAATTGAGGCTTTGTAATGTAAGAAACTGTGGTGACTTATTGTATAGTCAAATTTGTGTGTGTTATACAGCATGTGTAGGACAGACCAAGGATGGTTGTAACATTTTTGATATTTCTGTCCGTATCTTTTAAGCCAGTGCGTTCAAAATGTGCTCCTAAATGGTGTAGGTGTTATCTCTGCGTCACAAACAGAAAATCTACAAAAACAATGAGTGAAATGTCACAATTCACCAGTCCAGGTTAGTTGTAACATACTGAAAGCTTTTTATTCAACACTTAAATGACTTTTTAACATAATTGGTGTGTGTGTGTGTGTGTGTCCGTCCGTGAATGTGCAGTGTTGTCACAACTAACCAAGACTTGTAGCCATGAACTAGCTTACCTTATGGCTAACAGCTAAAACATTAGCACTGACAACTAGCATGAAAAATATCTACACAGACACACAATTAATGAAGTTTAAAGAGTTTAACTACAAAGCAGCAATGCTATCACAAAAACAAATGAAGTAAAGAAAATACTTCTTTCCCTCAAAATTAGTTTTTTCCTTCTAAAATAGTCTGTGTGCTACTTCCTCACATGTGGAATAAGGACTTAACTGAGTATGTATAAAGTGAATCAGGTGATTTGTTGTTCCTGATTAGAGAAATTTGAAGTGCTACAACTGAACCATCCCCAGTCTCCCCAACAATTTATACAGAGACATTAAAAAGATTTTAACATTTGTTCTCTATTACAAAATAAATTTTAAATATGCTGCAAATAAGCTGTGGCAGTCAGGTGCTTCTTAAAATGCCTCATTAATCCTTATAGCATATACTCAATTTGTCATTAAATTATAACCTTCAAAATGTTTGAAATAAACCCAATTTCACGCACATGAACCCTAATATCTGCAATATGTAAATACTGTAGGTAAACACATTTGATTTAATTGACCCTTTCACACAATGAAAAACAGCATGTGCATATTGTTTTAAGGGTCATTATTTCTTAATTCTTCAAAATGAAGCACTGTCAGTTACACCTCTAATTTTTTCATGGAATATAAGTAACTGTTAACCACTGACATATGAGGATGAATTTTCCTGACTGGTTAAATGGTAGTGAAGTGATGCAAATCCAAGAGGGGATCCACACGTCTGACTATATTTGCTCCACGAGAGAAATTGCTCTCCATGTGGATACTCAGCATGGTTTGGTGCACTCATGTTTGTTGTTTGTGTGCGTGTGTGTGTTTGTGTGTGTGTGTCCGGTGATTACAATCATTTGAGCAGTGGTGAGTCAATGGCAGTACTGAATACATGCATGTACAGTGTGTGTGGGCGTGTGTGTGTGTAGTAGTCAGAAAGAGTATGCTAATAGCACACACATGTTCTCTTGTTTGTGGTGTACGAGAGCATTGCTACATCTCAAAGAGTGTGGTATGGGTTAGCAGCAGAAGCATTTACCTGCATCGTTGACAATGATGGAGGCAGCTCCTGTGGCTGCGTCAGAAGACTGGCCTACAAAATCTGAGATAGAGAAGAAACATGAACGGTAAAAAAACAGAGGTTAGAAGCATCTATTATTGGTCTTTCCTGCAAAAAGAAATCTGTTGCCTTCCTGTCTTGACAGCAGAGCCAGAAAACAACAAAAAACTAAACGTGAGAATAGTTATCCCTACTAATTCCTTGGTGAGCATTTAGCTCAGGTCTCTGTTTTTCGGCTATGATGAAACAGGCCACAAGCATCTGGAGTCTGATATGTGCACTGAGCACAACTTCTGAAAAGCACCTTCATCTTTAACAGATTCAAACAGTTTAACAATCATTTGCTGCAACAATAGAAAAACTTTCCAGTACATCCAAAAGCCTTGAGTAACTAAAAAGAATCAACAAAACACAGACTAAAAAAAGAAAGCCTTGCTCTGAATGTGAACTTTCTGCCATCCACCATGGAAATGGGAACCAATTTGGCATGTAAAGCAAAAAGAAAAACCCTCCATCTTACCTGTGTGTACACCGCTGTCCTTGAAATTCTGGATGTAATTGTCTCCAAAGAAGTCTTTACCAACCTAGAAAAGATTGAAGGCAAAACGATTACAACAAAGAGAGTGTCAAGCAGGGTCAGACTTGGTTAGCGGCAACTTTTGAAAAGTGGTATACTCAAATCTCAGTTGGGTTGGATTTTCCTGTGCCCTGCCAGCATACTGGCATGGTGCCGCCGCCGAAAATGTGCATAGACGAACACACAAAGTCAACAGACGCACACGCGCAAACACACGACCAGCTGCGCCAAGCCTTGAAGACAAGATAACCCCGCCTTCACGCCTCTTCATGCCCACCTCGCTTTCGTTTTCTTCCCCTCCTTCCACTCTTCCCCTGATCCGCACTGGGATGTCCACATCTGTAGCTACTTTGGGTTGTAGAAGGGGTCCCCACCTTGCCCCGAGGCGCCTACTTCGAACCCACGCTTTCCAAAAAACGTGCCAAAACGCGGGCACTTCTAGCTGCCTGTGATAGTGGGATGGGCTGGTATTGGCTGCTTGGCCCCAGTCTCTTTGAAGAGCGGCCTTCTGTCTTCGATGTTTTTGACAAGCCCGGGTTGTCTATTTTTGGGTTCTCCCCATGCCCGGAGAGCTCCTCCCGCACTGGGTTGTTATCGATCGGGCCTCTTTGTTCTGACAGAGGTGGGGCTTCGGTGCTTTAGTGCTCAGGTTGAAAGGCAACACTGAGCTCACTGATTGGAGACTTGGGGTTGTATGGTATGGGAATAGGCTTGTTTGAAGGCGCGCAAGGGTGGGTGGGCGTATGCATGCAGTATGGTATTGATCAAGAGAAAATGAGGCATGGTGAGTTGATGTGGTGAGATGACCGAAGTGTGAATGAAGCTATAAGGTTTTGGGGAGTTGTTAACTAGTTGGTGGACTGTGGTAGCTGATGGCTGATTATTTGTACTGAGTAGGACGTGGATGAGCCAAAGTTTGGACAATGAATCTTTTTTTTCTACAGACACGCATATATTCATGCTGGGATCACACACAAACTGATACACAAAAGCAGCAGTGTATCGTTGAAAACTTGATTGTGCTGTCATACCTTGCAGACCATAGCGGTTTTGGCTCCCAGTCTGGCAGCCTGAACGCACTGGTTGGCCCCTTTTCCTCCAAAGCCGATGAAGAACTTGTGACCATGGATGGTTTCCCCTGCTTTGGGTAGCCTTGGTGCCTGGCTGAAGGGACCAAAAAAACAGTAAGATCAATTTTAAGGAGTACACGCATTCACAAAAGAATCTCATGGGATTTAGTGAACAAAAAGAACAAAGAGTCCTGTCCTTACAGAGATGCTTTGCTTGGATTTTGAATTTGAATTAGCCTTTTTCATCTCAACAGTCTCTTCCCACTGCACATAAAAAGTTTCCCCTAAACTTTATAAATTTTTTAGGCATTGTGAGAGTTCTACATTGAAACCAAGGAGTAAAGGGAGATGTCAAAATGTGAAGATAACACTTGAGGGCCAAATCCTTCCCTGATGAAGCTACTGAATGTGTTTATGACTGGAAAAAACACACACAAACAAGAGGTTTCTGTGGAGTCTGTAGAGGATTATATCTACATTTCCCATTCATTGATTTGTGTGTGGCGACCTGCCACGATATCAACATTGACCACCAAATATTGATTTTCTATTTTTTTTTAATTATTTCATTGTACAGCTGCGCATTGATTTGCTCAGACCCTCTTTGCCTCGGTCTCGCACTCTCTCTCTCTCCCTCACTCACAAACACATTGACAATGGACCTTTTGTCACAGTCGGACTGGCCATCAAGAGCCCCACTGCATTGGTGGACTGGTTGACATTCAAAAAATCAATAAAGCTTTTACTGCCTTTGTCTGTCTCTTTAGCAGCCCTCTATGTGTGCCTGTCATTCGTGGTGCGCAGAACGTGTGGTGTGGCTCACTGGCTTTATTTGTCACAAAGTAAAGGCAATTAAAACATTTGCAGTGGAGCAACATATTAACTGATATTCAATAATTAAAAAATAGCCCCCAACCCCCACCCCTCTGCCCTGTGGGAAGCTGTTTACCTTTTGGTCATGTAAAGATCAACAAAATGCAAACCTTTCCACACTGAGCACAGGGAACTTTTTCTCTGGTTTTCCCCTGTTGCATTTTCCACACTTGAACACAACAGCAGTATTAAAGAGACAGAAAATAGGGTCAAAAGCTGCTTCATGACTCTAAAAAGTGTCCTAGATATTTTACCTAGACATTCACTCAGATGTACCCACACAAGTGTCTTCAAATTTGCAAATGATGCAACCAGCAAAACAAACAGATGTCTCAACCTGACACTGGCCACACCAGTCATGCCTGACTCATCATAGTTAGGTAGCCCCTCCCCTCAAGGTTGATATGCCACAGGTGGGTGCCCTCAGGTGGAGCTGTCTGTTCCCTGATTCCACAAATCACAGAGACAGAGTGGGTGATGAGTAACATGGGGGGAGAGACGAGAGACAGCTTCATGCTGTACGTCAGAAATCTTGTGGCTTGGCCCCAGACCAGCGCTGCAGGGCCAGAGGGTTTGCGGATGGCAAAATGTTGTCATAAACTTGTTTTTCACTCTGTTGTTGCTCTTTTTTTTATGCTTGTGTATGTGCGAGCGTGTGTTTGTGGCAGGTGTGCTATTACAGTAAGTTCACTCAATCCCAGGATTTCCAGTAACTGAGACGCCGGTGGCAAACACTGGAGGTTGTTATAAATGCTGCTGTTTTTGCACCGGCGTGTGAAAACACTAAAATGCCCAAAGCTATAACAGGATGTGGGGTCAGTGAGGCTAAAATGTGGTGAGAAGGAAACGGAACAAAGGTCAAACACATGTAAATACACACGCACACACACACCTCCTCAACACACACATTACCTATTCTGCTTCTTGGTGCAGCTGTCTTACTAAATTTTTCCCACCTGTGTCACCACTGTGTGACTTCTGGTGGGAAAAGCAGTGCCTGCACACTGACTCCTACATCTACAAATTTATCAAAATATTAGGAGGCTTTGTTTTGCCAGGAGAAAACTTTTTCGTTTGTGGTTACTATGTCCACCTAAATATGCCTAAGGCAGAAAACATCACAACAACAACACAATGCATAATAAATAGACCAGAAAACAGAACAAAAATATCACAAATATACATTGTTAAAATACATTTCTGACAAAATGTCTACATGTTCACTAAATGTGAAAAACTAGCAACCTTTGTGCTAAGCTAAGCTAACTATTTTAGCTAAGCTAACCAGCTTAGTTTAGCACTGGTAAACACTTTATATCTCACTTTTTTAATACTAGTGTGAAGTTACCAGTGATGACAACATCAGACACACAACCACCGATAAAACCACAATATAGCCTAAAATACAAAAATATAAAAGATCTAAATCTCAGCAATTAACATAATAGACTTGATTTGTTTCATTGTTTTTTACCAAAATGTAAAAACTAAGCTAAGCTAATTGTGGCTCTTGCTTAATACTCAATGGACAGACATGAGAGTGGTATACATTTTCTCATGTAACTAACTGATAAGTGCCAAACTATTCTTTTTTGATTTTTGACAAACTTATTACCTACAGTGTGACTGACTATTTTAGCACCTATGAACGTTTTCTATTAGAAGGTTTGTCCTCTTAGTGACTTCTCCTGGTTTTTTGATAGCATGTTTCTAGTTCTGAATCTAGCTCTACTTGATCCAGTGCTTCTGCCTGTGAAGAGCACGATGCCAGTAACCTGACTGATAGAAAGTCTTTTTATCAGATGTGAAGGCTGAGAGTATTATCAAGTATTTTTCTGTGCTCTTCCTGCAAAGCTCAGTAACCAATGTTCTGCCTTCCTATTTTATAAGAATGCCAAAGAAACTGATGTGGTATGTGTCATGGTCAGTCTTGACATTTGAATGCTCATGACAACTAAATAATAAAACTGGTGATAATTGATGAGAACAACCTCTGAAAATGATAAAGAAACACTGTCAACATTAAGTTTTTACCTAATGACTTCACATTTGGCTGACAGCCACCTGAAGCCGGATAACTGGCAGGTAAGATAAACAGATTTCCAAATTCTTAAATAAACCCACCCACGCTTCTTCATGCCCAGAGAGACACTTGGCTATTGTTGTCTGCGGTGAGTGCACCAAACAAACAGGGCAGTTATGTGCTAAAGTGCAACCTCAGTGCGTTTTCTCCCACGGAACCAAAAGGCCAAAGCAGGTGTTCAGTGACGTGAAATGTTTGCTTTAAGGCTGGCTCTTGTTTTCCTCGCCTCCGTCTCTATTAAAGTCATTCCTCAGCTGTTGGCGAGCAGTGAGAGGAAGTAGAAACGGACAAAAAACAAATTGAAATGCTTGTTTTCCATAGTTTGAGCTAGAGCTTGTTTTTCCGGCTCCAAACACAACCTCCAACGTGAGCTGACCAAAATAAGACATGCTCAAGTTTTTTCCTGAATTCATCAAAATTTTATATAATTACTGAATGAGGGTGATACCCTTCAGCTCACGTTGCGACTCAGACAAGTAGTTTTTCAAATTAATGCACCATTGAGTGGAGACAGTTTGTGTTCATCTTGTATAATTTTCTTTTTCCATGAAGGTCTCTGCAGCTCAAGCTCCAGTAAATCGGGACAAGGTGAAGGGACTTAAAGAACAGGTTAAGCAAAGACAGCATACCTTACACGGACACCGCAAGCTGCTTTGCTAACAAGAAGTGCAGTGTCAGAGGAGTATGTGGGTGTTTTTTTTTTTTTTTTTTTTGTGTGGTCAGAGCATTTGTTGGAGCCATGAGCATATTGCTATGATTCGCCTGATGGTCAGAAACAGAATACAGTATATCAGGGGATTTAACAGGTGTGTCTGAGCTTGTTGGTGCTTATGGAAACATCACAGCTTTGTTTCATGGTTTTTTTTTTTTTTTTTTTACATTTACATAACAGGTTGTCAGACTGCACTAAAACACAGTCTGAAAAGGTTATAAAGAAACATTTACACTTACCAGCACATAAGTCAAAATAAGTGATCAGTTGAGAGTAAAAGTAATAATGGTAACTTGGGCTGCAACTAACCTTCATTATTCATTAATTACCTGATTATTTTCTCAATGAACTGATCGACATAAAATGTCAGCCCATGGGAACGTCTTCAAATGTCTGGTTTTGTCAGTTTTCTGTCGTAGAAGAAAGAAAGAACATAAAATATTCACACCTGAGAAGCTGCAACCAATCACTTCTTTCCATTTTTGTTCAAGATTTCTAAAGATTTGTTGATTATCAAAATTGTTGCAGCTGAATTGATGTTGAGTTGAGTGACAGATGAATTGACAAATTGTTAAAAACTAAGATAGTTAGTGGAGGAATCTTTTGAGATGTAGTTACACAAAGAATAATGAGTTAATGAACAGAGACTCTTGGCTTTAGAGTCATTCTAGTGAAAACATGAAATAAAGGTGTGATTACTGGGCTTTCAGTTTAGGTACTCCTGATCACATTCAAAGCCCTCCATGGCATGGCACCCTCTTATATTTCTGAACTTATAAAACTGTACTCGTCAACTACTCTTAAACATCCCACAGTCGAGGCTCAAAACAAAGGGAGACTGTTTTTGCCCTTTTAGCTCCAACTCTATGGAATGGCCTCCTCCTCGGTCGGGTCAGCTTAGACCCACTTGTATAGGCTGCTGTTTTTAGAAGATTATTGTTTATTCCTGCTGCTTTGTATATGTCTTGTGGTTTTGTGTGGTTTACTATTTTGTTCTTTTATTGAGTTTCATATATTTTTTATTACTAATTGTAAAGCACTTTGTAACTGTTGTTTTCAAAAGTGCTATATAAGCAAGTTTATCATTATTATTATTATTATTATTTAATAGAAAAATATCCTGTGCTTCTTCTCCATAATTTTGGAAACTCAATGAGCAGGTGAAAAGTGTCTCCACTCAGAAAGCAGTGGCAGTAGGGGGCACTGTATGGCTTTGAGAATGGGTTAAAAGCCTGAGCAGCGCTGCTCCTCCTC
Source organism: Seriola aureovittata (assembly GCF_021018895.1). Classification (NCBI taxonomy): domain Eukaryota; kingdom Metazoa; phylum Chordata; class Actinopteri; order Carangiformes; family Carangidae; genus Seriola; species Seriola aureovittata. Next base: position 22,170,298 of record NC_079376.1, read on the forward strand.
TTTGTTCACTGCATATAGTAGATAATTAAACACAACCTTTTACTACCAAACAACATGCAGTAAAACAGCAGCACAGTTCTCTACAGCCTGACTGATACATTTATAACAAAACTACAGAGACCTGAGTGTTTGCACAGCAACACAGAGGCAGAAAGAGGCAGAACGTGAGAGTGTGTGTGTGTGTGTGTGTGTGTGTGTGTGTATACATGTGTGCCTCCGCTGTCTGTCAGTCAATTGTACTGCCACCCAAACACTGGCTGTTCAAGACAACTGGATTTCTAACTTCAAAGCCATGCATATCACTTTGAAGGGCTGCGAATGTATTCCAACTACCCTCCCCTATCCGCATTCTGACCTCCATCCAAAGCCCCAACCCCACACACACACACACATACACATGCTCCAAAAACAGGCCATTTCCCGTTAGCTTATTAGGGTTTTAATTGACAACTCCTGCCCTTCAAAGCAGAAAGTCATTGGTTGAATTGCTAATGAGCAACAAAATAAATACTTGCCCAAAAAAACCCAGTAGGAGAGGGCATGTGTTTTTGATAAGTGGGGACTTGTGGAACAGTCTGGGCGACAACTTGTGATGTGACAACTTGAATCGGAGTGTGCGCTAAATGCCATAAAACTTTTCCCCCAGCAGCACAGGTTGTGGCTGTTTATTCAGAACTCCATTTGGCACCCAGGTGTAACTTATTTTCCCTGATTTCACATTAAAATGTAGCACAAGCTGAATGAAAAAACCATCGCAAAAGCTAAACAAACATGTTTCTTCATGCTGCCAGGAAAGCATTTAGTTGGCTGGAGCCCATGAGGACTTTTGACAATGCTTTTAATTTGTGTCTTTTAAGATTGTGTCATCCTCACAAAGGTTTTGGTAAATGAGGGTGACAAATTGTTTTCAACTAAATCCATTGTGCTGGAGTTGATGACTAACAATTTGTGGGAATGGATCCTACTTGGCTCAACAAATCTCACCATGTATGATGAGTGATGCAACACTGAAGTTTCAGTAAGCAGTAATTATACCAGATCATCTGCACACTTTGAATCTTTGAAACGTGAGTTAGGTTGTCATGGGATGGTGACACCAGCATTGTCTGTCAATGACCAGACAACCTGCAGCATTAATTAGACCATTTTAATATCTCAGTTTTAATATTTCAGTGTTTTCAAATTCAAACAATTTAGTAAAAGGATTAGAACCTGAAGTCTACACGCCATTATTTCCTAATGGCCCAAAAGCTGTTGGACCACAGATGTTCCCTATAACATTTTGGGCTTTTAGGGACAAGTTCTGAAAATGCAGCGGCATTATCTAACTTTAGACCACTTCCTCTATTCTTGTGTAGACAGGACTGGGCAGTCCATTTCAAGCCATGATGGAAAACACCCTTCAGCCTACTGTATATGCAATATTTTCCACAAGCCTGCATGTCAAAATAAAATCCCTGAAGGAAAATGGTGGTTGTGGTGGTAGTGGTTAATAATAATAAAGGGAAATGATGTTTTAAAGAAAGACAATTGATCATTATACGCCCTAGTCGTCTCACTGTTGCTATGCTTGCAGGACATGATGCAGTTTACACTGATAATGGCATTTTAACCACTTGAAATTCTTAGTAGTATTCAATCAGAGGAACACTAAAACAGTGTCCTCATCTCTGTCTGAAATGATAATTGTTGCTAGCAGATTTTATCAGCTTTAGCCAGCTAGCTATTTAAGCTATCACTAGCACCATAAGTTGGTTTAAAATCCCATCTCCAACTGTCTTTTCAATATTTCCTGCTGACAAATTTTAAAACAAAAATCTTAAATAAACTTTTAACAAACAAGAGGAAAATGCAAAATATGCTTGGGTTGAGTGTAAACTTTCCCAAATACAAAAAAGAGCAGGATAGAGCTGCTAATGTTAGCCTGAACTCATAAAACATTGTGATGGACAATGACAAGGTGGACGGGGGGGGTTCTGGCATTTTCTACATTTTTGTTTGTGTGTTTTTTGTTGTGGAAATCTTAGAAAAAATTACACCACCCTCCACACTCTATAAATGTCGAGTATCATTCAAAAGCGACACCACTTTAACATGTGGAGAAGTCCAAATTCTGACTGGTGCTTAGATACAGTTGCTAAGGCTGTGATGGGACAATTAATATTTAGGGGGGCGGTTAGCAACAGTCTACTGTGGTGAAACTGTATTTGTTAAAACAGTGATTTCCAACCTTTTTTAGTTGTGGCCCATTAAAATGACGCAATGTCCAGTTGTGACCTGTCATCCCATGTATGACCTTGTGCGAACTTTATCTTTTAATTCTTGGACTATTTTAATTTAAGTATTTTTACTCAAAAGGCACATTCATCTTGGGACCCTCCCCATGAGTTGGAAAGACTGCTGAACAGTTCTATAATAATTTCCTCTAATACTCATTCATAGATATGATTAAACACATAAGTCTTATGAATCTCTTCCAGCTCCATTAACATATTGTGCAGTGCCACATAGGGGTGTGACCCAAAGGTTCAGAAACTCTGCTTTACATTTTTGAAATACATGTCCTAATATGGCAGTGAAAATTTGCCCGGTGTGCTGCTTCCTGTTGGGCCCACCTGAGGAAGCTGAGGAGTTTCCTGAACCAGATTTAGCTAAAGATTTTGTACTTTGACTTTCATAAAATATAAGGTTGATTTACAGCAACTTCAGAAACCATGCCGTGCACGGACACAACTTTACTCACTAGTAGTGATTTAGTAGAGAAGGTTAAATAAGGGCTAAATTTACTCACCTCACCAAGTCAGTCATACAAGAGCCAACCACCATCACATCAAAAGCCTCTTCGGTCATGATCTGATGGAGACACACATCTGTTATTTCTTTAGTAACAACACTCATTTCTGGGCATTACACATCTTAAAGATTTTTCATTTAAATTATGAATCGAGATCTAGGAGATTTTGAATTTTCCAACATTCGTCGAGCTTTTCCTGTGAATCCTATTCATGAACAAAGACACAAGCTAAAGCACGGCAGATCCCTCAGGGGGCATTTCAGGTTTCCCAACAGCCTCCAAATAAAAATCTTTTGATATTATTTATCTCCAACATTAACATGAGCTCAACCGAAACAAGGAAGAAGGTAAAAATAGAGCATTCATCGCTGGCTGAGTTGGACAGGTTCCAGTCTTATTGGGGGTGGAGAGGGGTGGGGGTATTTCAATGCTACACCACGTGACGCCGCAGCCCAGCAAAGTCTTTAATTAATTCAATCCTCAGCTTGTATCAGAGCTAATGCTAGTGTGTTAATCTCTTCAAATCTCTTCCTAGGCAGTGGAAGACTTGGAAAGCCTGGCCGCTGGCTGTAGGATGGCTCAATTCTCTCTCCTACATCTCGCAGCATATTGTTTTCCCTCTGCAGGCATGAAAAGCTAGAACCCTCTGCATCTCCACTGAAGGAGAATATTATGAGATCTGCATCGTCCAAGTACTTGAAACTGCAGGGAACCCTCTTAAAATTCTCCCTCGCGTGTTGAATTTGAGACTTGAATTATCATGCAGTAGCTGACCACCCTCAAGAAATGTTTGTACATACAGCTGAACCATATGCAGAAAAAAAAAAAACATTTCTATGAGTTTGACAGGCAATTCCAGCGGGAAAACCGATTTCTGCATTTCAATTGCAATGAAAAAGAAATATACAAATGATGATGATGTTACCTTTTCTGGGGTCAGTACCAAACAAGCATTTTCCTCTCTGTTTTACCTTCATCAAATAAATTGGATATTGCACTTGGCTACATTGTAATTTGAATAATATTTTGATTGTTCAGCTCTAATACAGTTTAATGTAAAATATATTTAGCCATGAAACATTAACTATAGCAAAAGTTTCCACTCAGCTTCAGGCAAAAAACTGAGTGTGAAATGGATGAATAAAGTGATGATTTAAGAGCTGACACACATATTTTTCGGGACTAATTGAACAAAGCGTGCTCTAAAACGACTGTCACACATGCAAACAGTTTAACCTGAATGCAAATCAAAGTTGCACACAGTTGTTTAAACAATTTAGACTGAGTTGTAAGCAAGATCCAGAAGAAAACGTTGTTGGACCCATTTAAAAAAAACTTGTAAGATTACATATTTTGCCTATGTCTGGTTACACAGTCTGGTTACAAGACTTAACCGGATAATGATTGTTATTACAATAATATGACCATTTATGTTTAAAATATACTTTTCAGAAGTTTAGACTATAATCACCAGAATACTTCTTTTACTGTCATCCCTTCCCCACCCCCTGAAATACACACACACAGCTAGTTGGTGGTTCTTATTTAATTCCCAGTGTCATATTTTCCTAACCATTTAAGAATACTCAAAAGAACACTAACTGAATGTTGAAGTAATAAGTCAACCCCCGATTTCCTCGATCGAATTACACCAGTAATGATTGGAAAATAACCAACTAAACATATTTTACTGTTGCTGTTTCTGCTGGATACTTTGAGAGTTAGTCTGAATCGCCCCCATGAAGGTGGAATTTCCCAGCTGTGAATCAGGCCAGCTGCTCAAACACCACTGGTCTTCTTATGGCTTTGTCTTCATCTTTCATTTTTATTTCTATTAGAGTTATTCTATTTCCATAAATTTAACACATTTCAGATGATGTTTCATATTACACCACATGTTTTTCAGTCTGTGAGGTATTTTTTGATGTGCTATGATTAATACAGCAAAATAAATTCTAAGTCATCCACCCTGTTGGCCCAGCTTTTTGTCATGTTAAAGTCATACGTCAAATTCAATGTAATGTGTGACTAAAGATTTCTTCTGGCTAAATCAATAAAAATTTTCGTATAAATATAACAAGGGAAGCATATGTAATTAAAGTACTTAAGCTAGTAAGTTCATCTCTTACAGGCATACTTACTTAAGTATTACAGATAAAAAGTGTTAAATAGTTTTTGTTTTTACCTGTAAGTTGTACTCTAATGTTATGTTAATAGGTAACCCTATTACTGCGTTATGTAACGATGGACAATGTATCATGTGGTATACTTTGCATATACAGTAAATCCTTATTGTGCAAATATCAAGTCTATCGCTGTCAGATAAACATCAGATAAACAACAGTGTAACAAAATGGAAATATCAAGCTAACTTTAAATCAACTACGTATTCTAACTCTGGAAATAAAATAAGCATTGTAGGATAAAATGCAAAAAAAAATCAAAGGGAATATGACTGAGCTTAATTAGACGAAGTTTAGATCAAATAAGTGTGATGACACAAAGTGTTGGTGAGAAACGCGATACAGTAAATACCTGAAATTCAAATTTGCTCTTGCAGAATGGACCACTGAACACCCACAAGCGACGGTCAAAGTGCATGGTGACAGCTGCATAGCGTTGTACCTATTGCCAGACCCATTGTTGTCACTGAATTAGTGCGTACGAATTTAGTGTTGCTTGAAATTGTTCACGTATAATTATATCAAACGACACATGCTTTATGAGTGATATATCACTGCGGAATTTGTCTCTGGGGTCGAAAGCTGAGTTTTTATCAACAGGCAATATTACAGACCGCTAAGCGTGGGGCTATCGAAAGGACCCACACAACCGGAAGTTTTGAGAGCATGAAGTAAACATTGGAGTTAACGCTCATAATAATTGACTTTCTGCTTTTCAGGTACTCTAACTCACACCTCTTGATGTATTTAAAGCGACAATAATGTAGAGGTTACATTTTAAGAAAGCTGAACGTGAAATTGTGGTAATTTGACGCATAATTCTGTGGTAAGCTAACGGTGGCTAATGATGCCAAGCTGAGGAGCACTGACAACCTGATACAAATTGTGGTGTAAAAAAAAAACAATTCCCCACCAACTACTCGACGCTCACAGAGGTGCAGGTCACCAGATTATAGTTGTACTACTTTATGTGTTTTCCGTGCAATGTGGCCAGTCTACGGTGCACTTTACAATCAGGGAGCGGGGGAGAGCAGTGTGTTTGCTAAATTTGTCTCCCAATGACACCTCTTGGTCCTTAAGAGTTACGTGGTTTTATTATAAACCTCAACTTCAATTTATATTGCGGTGAAAACATAGACATAACTTGCGCCACAAAGCTATAATCTCAGAACAGGAAACGGATTCTGAGACGCATACAGTAATTTCCATGACACCAGGAAACGACAGATACAAATGACCGTGCTACCTACGTGACTTAGCTCACGTCCTTTGAATGTTCAGCACACATACTTTTTATTCTGTGAGCTACGGTTGTGATAAATCTCTTGAAGGCATTTCTGTGAAGTGTTGCTGTATCTCCACAGACTCCTCAGAGTGGATAAAAATGAATAACATGTCCCCTGAGGTTGCACTGCACCGGATCTCACCTGAACTGCGGCCCTTGCTGTGCAGCGTGGTGAGGAACGGTCGTGTGGGGCTGGACTCCACAAACTGTCTCCGTGTCACAGACCTCAAAACTGGGTGAGGACTAGTTCTGCACCAAAACCTCCCTATGCGAAACACAGGATCCATTCAGTTTCCTTTGCACTGCAGTGATGCTGCATTCAAATGATATGAGATGGATGACATGTAAGCCAAACCATGTAAACATAGAATTATGTTTGGGTTGTGAAGTGGGAGTAGCAGCTAGTTTTTGAGGTATTTCTCTGAGTGATATTCCTCAACATAGCAACATGGGCATCTAGTGGATAATATTCAAGGTTTATGTTGGTCATAGATTACAATTTTGTTTTTGATCATTCATGTTTTTTGTGTGGTTTTACCATATAGAGAATGCTTAATAGTTGCAACCACTGAGCCACAGTCGCTGAACTCACTCAGGGAGAGTGAAACATTTAAATTGATAAATCTGTTATTGGGCTTCCATATGATGTACTTTTAGCTCAAGCTTGCCAATAGTATTACATGCAACCCAAATTCAAGCTCAGTGATTATATTTTTGTTACCAATCATCTTACCAAAATGCTCCTTGGGAATCAGTTTTTATGTGTTTATAAGCACAGTCTTGTACCTTTTACTCTTTATTACAGAACCCAATGTTTTCTACAGTATCACAGACATTGACATTTGTCCCATGACACATACAGCAAGATAGATGGAGATATCTGTAATGACTGCTTTGTTTGTTCCTGTTATGGCAACTGTCGCTGACATGCTTTTCAATGGATATTGGTCCTTGTAATGAAGATGTGAGGAACTCATTAGAGCACATACCTCCACCAAGGCCGAACAGTCTTACACAAAGAAAGTGAAAATTCCTGGATCCATTCATTTAACCAGATCTGCATCCCTCCAACAAGTTTGGTGCAAAATTGGTTCAATACTTTTTGCATAATCCTGCTGATGAATAAACAAAGAAAGAAACAATATGGGTGAAAACATAATCTCTTTTTATATATTTTTTTATTATTTTATAAAAGTATATTTTTAAAATCACGCTAATAATTCTTTCACCAGGTGCTCGTTGGTGAAGTAAAAAAATGGCCAAAATCTAAATCAGTAATAAAAACAAGCAAACTTTCCCCCTAATTTGCCTCTTAACATCATGAAACAATTTGAAAATATATTGAACATGTTTGGGTTTACTGAATTACTTCTTTTCCAAACTAACCTCTCAATGTTCATCATCACACAAGGCTTTAAAGTGACAGATGTATAGAAAGGATCTGATATAAGAAGAAAGCAGTGTATTAGTGCTGTGGAGAACACAGTGTTAACTCCGTATCATATTTAGTAATATTGTGTGGTTTAATTAATTATAAACCTTGTGGATGTTGACTTGCTTTTAATATTCAAGACTGACTGCGCCTGCTGACCTTTCTTTGTTGTTTTCATTTACCCCCATGTTCAGATGTACATCTCTGACTCCTGGTCCTTGCTGTGATCGCTTCAAACTTCACATCCCCTATGCTGGAGAAACTCTGAAATGTAAGTAAATGAGGCGCTCACTATCCTTTGTGCCGTTTTCAAATGAATCCCACAAATTTAGCCTCTGATTTTGGTTGAATAAATAGCTACAGATGTTAATTGAGTCGTGAGTTGATGAGTTGTTGTTATTGTTGCCTTTTGAGAAAATAATTTTAGGGAGAGATACTATTAGCAAACTTTGCTTTGTCTGTCACAGAGTTGTGGTAGTAGATAAGTAACTTGGGGCGAGCTACGGTCTTAAAATCACACTTGTTTGTACCTGTATCAGTATATTCACAGATTAATGAATAAAAAAGATAAATGAATGTGGTTAGAAATGTAATTGTGTTGATTTTGTTTTAGTCCATTTTGATTCCATCCACATATTTCTTTGTTCTTTTTAAGGCAGTATTTCACTTTACAGGTTGCCCACTGTGCTCAGGTTGATTAATTCATTGTCTGGAACAATGAGCCTGTAGTTTGAAAAGTAATGAAAAGTAAAACATGTTCAGCCAGCCTTGATTAGTGGTGAGAGGTCCACTTCTTTCTCACAGTAGGCCAGATTAAAGATGAGAGGTTGTTTCAGGTCACTGGCTAAATTCACATGCTCCCTGTGAATTCATGAAAAATATATTCAAATCACATATTCAGCTCACTTCTTTTCCCAAGTAAACAGAGCTATGCACACAAGCCAAATGAAGAGTTGTTGTCCATAAAAATGCCAAATAAACATTCTGTATCACTTGAATTGAATGCATAATTAAGCAAACAGCTCTATAGGACTGTTTTGTATTTGCTTAGCAACTTAGCACGCAGTGAGACCAAGAGCACCCACAGGAATTCCTTCGCAACAAAAACAGGATGAATATTTTTCTGGCGATAGTGATGCTTAATTAGTGAAGTGATACCAGTGATTTGATGTTGTTTTTGCCTCTGAACTTTTACTGGAACAGTCTCCTATTTCTGAATCAATCCCCCACATCAGAGACTTTCCCTTATGAGCATGACTCTAAAAGTGTCCAAATGTTAAGTGACTATAATGATGAATTAGCATGATTTCAATTTGCTGTTACTGTTATTATGGTGATTCACGAGACCCATGTCAGGCACATCTGTACACACACATCCTGGAAAGATGGCATTATCATCACCAATCAAGTAGGGCAGAATTAATCAAACTATGATCTAAATCGCAAGAGCTGAAATTGATTTTTGATAGAGGTAAATGGTGTCGCAACATACCATTATCAACAAAGCATTGTGGGATTGCTTAGGAAAAAAACCTGTGGCCTGTTAGAGGAAGTAAGATTTGCTTAATTTGCGAAATTTTCTAAAATATCTGTCCATGCAGAAATGGTTGTGAACTTTATCAGGATGTTGTGGCTAGACTCGAAGAATGTGTAGATGTAAGGTTTAAGAATATGCAACACAGCTGTTGAGTTACATGTAAACGCTGTTGTCAACATCTGGGTGACAGCAGGATGACATTACAGTCCTTTCTGAAAAGTTAAGTGTTTTTTGGACCTAGTTCACCTTTAGCAAAAGCTGAGTGATAGCACATGGATAATGATGGTTGGTTTCATTTACCTGTAATAATGGAAAAAATACTCTAATGTGAAACTAGGGTTTTTTTTTTTACTGTGAGTGAGCCACGTAATCTACCTTACCTTTGCCATCAAGGTGATATAAACTATCATGTACAGTATATCTGCTGTTGTTTGGGAATATGCCTTTAATTCATGGCGACTTTAATGCTACAAAGTGCAAAAAAAAAGTAAAAAGATAAATAAGAACACAAAATAAGAAAACATTCCTCTGGCTTTCTGGCATGGCAATGACATCTCTGCAGCTGTTGTACTTGTTGCTGTGCTTTGTTGTGCTTTGCTGTGCTTTGTTGTGCTTTGCACGAGGAAGAAGGTTTGTCGACTGAAGAATGCAGGGCCGCTGGATCCTGCATCCTTTTGCACGCTAACAGTGGGCAGGTCCATAGACTGCAAGAGCACGGCCCACTAAGCACTATTAATGCCCGCCCAGGCTCCTTCCACTTCACCACCGTGGCTGGTACTGCTAAACAACAGTTTGTGGCCGTTGTTGTTTCACATATTACGCTCCCATGACCTCAATAAAATGTCTGGCTGAAATAGAAGTAAAACTTTTGAGAAGGCCTGTTATGCAGCGACTAGACTGCACTTTTGAGTGAAGCCTCTCAGGACGTACGAACAAAGCGGTGTATATAAAAGCTTATGTTATAACCTGTAAAGGTTGCACTTCCAAGAGATCTATTTCAGTCTGGAACCGTGCCAGTGCGTCTCTGACAGAGTTCCAGTAGTTTGTAACAGATTTACAGCACATCCTCTCATCTTCTCATTTGACTCTTCACCACTGGAAAAATACTTCCATATGTGTATGTTTGTCTCCTTTTCTTTTTTTTTTTTTTGCTGTCGCTGGAACGACAAAAAAGCAGAACAGAACAGTCTTGAAGCACACAAATAGAATTGTGTAACATAATATCAGAACATTGTGAACCAGACCAAGCAATGAGTTATGTGATCATGTTACAGTATCTTGTCCTTGCTCCAGTGAGGGCTTTTTCCAGTTTTTATTTTGTCTGGATTCGTTGGTCATTTTCTTTTTGCTTTGTTTGTTTCACTCTTTATTCAGATTTTGAATAAATTAACAAAACGAAATTTGCTCTAAACAATGCTTTATGTGGTCTATATTAAAAAATACTTTCTTTTCAATAGATTGATCTGTTTGGCTTCAATGGTAAATGTTAATTTTTCTCATTACTTCAGGTGCTTCATTTCAAAGAGCCTAGAGCTCAAATGTATATTATTCTGTCAATGCATACACTGCAAAGAACAAATGGCTTAACATGTCAGATTCTGCCATCAAGACAGACTGGGTCAAGATGATGTTTCTCTTGTTTCAGCAGTGTTCTCCTTCTCATGAAACTAAACACTATAAGACATTAATGCCATGCTAATATTAAAGAAACTTTTTTTCACTTGTTGAAATAAAATAATGAAACAATCAACAATCAGTTAATAGTCAGTTATACTGTTTTCTCGCAGGGGACATCATATTCAACGCACAGTATCCAGAGTTGCCTCCAGATTTTATTTTTGGAGAAGATGCCGAGTTTCTCCCTGAACCCTCAGAGCTACCGGTGAGTATCTCGACCTCTCAGAATCATTTGAATTTAAAAAGATAATTCCAGACAAAATGTGTGATATTTTGCAGTGAATATATGCTTTATCTTATCATTATGCCGCATAAGGAAACAAGTCTACCACATTTTTGGTCTGTCCCACTTTTTGAAGTCAGAATTGTCTTTTCATTTGCTTCATTGAATGGTTTTCCTATGAGGTGCTGAATGGTCAGGACACATGTTGATCACAACTTCACATACACCCTTTGTCAAAGCAAACTAACACTCTGCAGCTGCTGCAAGTGTGTGCTGTTGACATAGCTGGAAATAATCATTCGCAATAATTGGCATGTGCATTTCATTTTGCCATAAACTCCTCTTCTGATTTACTGTTAATCTGCACATCTGATTATCTCTTTGAAAATGTGATTCACAAGAAAGGTAGTCTAAACAGGATAAATGGGCTGTATGAGTTTGTGTAAAACATGTTTGTTGACCTACCCTGCAATAAAAAACAAGAAAGATTACCCAGCATTCAGATGATTGAATTTAACCGGAGATGACTGAATAGATTAGGAGGGTGATGCATGGCTTCGCATTTGTTTCACTTAGTTTGTATAATTATTACTTTCGAACATTAATATCTCACTTTCAAAGTTTTACACATTACTGTCTTACTCACTTTTAAAGTTTCTAGAGTGTGTTTCCAGTGTTGAAGTGTATTTCACCAGAAAATGATGAGATAGAAGGATCTGGGCTTGGCAAATAGTTTTGTCTAGTTTGAGAACTGGTTTTCAAGGACCGATTGCATCAGCACTGTTTAGCTCCAAATGAGGTGTGGTTTTAATGTTTGTGTATTAATACAAGCTGCTGCTTGAGAAAAAGGAGTTACAACACGACCATAGATTCCAGATAATCCATATGCATGTTTTGCCCACACCGGATTTTCAGTCTTCTTGTGTCTGATCCGCAGAACGGTCTGAGGTATTAACTGAAAGTCTAGGAATTTTACAAAGGGGTTACTTTCTACCTTATTCTATAATGTTTTTAACATCTAACTAACTGTTTTTGTTTATTTTCAACATTAGGCCTGGACTGTGTGAAACAGAAAAGACAATACAACAAGAGGGCCTGACTTTTATAGGTGACATGAAACCTGTTACTTATTTGCTTTTGCCCCTCCTTGTCAGTCACTCAGGTTCCTCTCAAAACTTTACACTCCATTTTAAAGCAAGTACATTACACATAAGTAGCAACATGTTTGCTCCAAATATTAAAAGGAGGAGACACATACTTCGGAGGTCTTTTACCTCTGCTGGAAACCGTAGGTTATTAGTTTGCCTTTGTATATTCAAGGTTATTACAGGACCAATCTGCAAGACTTATGTTCAGTGTAAGCATTTTGGCAACTACGGCTCATGTTAAGGAAATATTGTGCTTATGGCAAATAAAATGTGGTTAAGTTATTGTTATAGTATGTGATCTGGTCTCCTGCGTGGAGGACGGACGTGCTAGACGCCCATCCGCCACCCCAATACCCACACCCTTGGCAGGCTTTCAGACAGAAATCAGCCTTGTGTGAAAATAACAGGTTGACGGGTTTTTTTTTTGGTTTTTTTGGCTCAGTGAGCGTACAGACTGAAAACAGACCTGCATCAAAATATTAAAAGGTGATGTGTTGGTGTGGGCTTGTTGCGTCAGGTATCAGTGAGACATGATGAAATACGATCGAGAAAGTCCAGTTAGCATAACAGATCCATGACGTTGCAGGTTTATCAGATGTCAGAACATAACTCAGAAGTTTATGATACTCCGACACTTTTGGACAGTTTGCAATGACTGCAAAAATGTTATCTTTCATGATGATGTTTGCACACTAAATAGTAGAAATACAGGGCTCAAATGACCTAATAATCTCCAAGGAATGTGCATTTACACTTGTTTGACTGGCTGATGCAGCCCCTTTCCAGATGATGTCATGCTGAGGTCCAGCAAAGGGTGAATCTGGTTCAAGTTTTTTTTTTTTTTTTTCCTTTTTTTTTTGTGCAGGAATCTTCTTAAGCACCTCCACTGTGCTGATGGACTGTGCAAGTGGTCAAGCTGGTCTAGCTCAAGTGATTGAGCTCCAAATGATTAAACAAATTGGTGGTGTAACCTTTGCTCGCTATCTGTGTTTTGCATTCACCACTGTCTGGTAGTCGTGACTGATGAGAGCCGATCAGGAGGCCGGACTATAACGTTACGCCGAAGTTTTTCAAACTAAAACAGGTCCAGCAGCGCTTCCAGGAGTCTCTGTTTTAGGGGCTCAAAACCTCCAGAGTTGTGGATGCCAGGAGTGAACGTAGAAAAAGTGATGCGTTTTAAAACCAAGACACATTAGTGTGGACGTAGCCTGAGACTCAGTGCTTGCACTTGAATGAACGTACATGTAACATTATTTGGACGGGGTGGAAGTATGACTGTAGTATTTTTTAAGAGGACAGTTCATGAACACACGGATTTGGGAAAGTATTTACTTGTTAATTAACCGATATTAGCAAGATGAAGTCAGTGAGAGGTTCTAAATGTCAGTTTTGATATTTTCTCGGTTACCTGCCCAGATCCTGCTGCTATCAGACCAAGCATTCAGCTTTCCCTATGACAATCATACTTCTTAACACACAGTTTGCTATGATGTTGATCACTGTGACCTGTATGCTGTCATCATACCAAGCTTCAGCTATCATTATAACAAATCGGATACCTGTTGAATATAACATGAATGTCTGTCGGCTGTGAGTGACTCAGTATATTGTTGGCTGGGGAGATTATTAGGCCTTGGAGGAGATCTTCACACTTCTGAGCACTTCCTTGTTGTTGTTGCTACTACCATGCAGTTATCCAGTGCTATATTTGAAGCAGCCTAGCATGAAGGAGCTAAATTCCCCTGCTTGTGTCAGAGTCTGGGAGAAGAGAGGGGAGTATTGCTCACCCTCTCATAAATCCAGCTGTGTACATAAGGGGAAGTACGTCTGCTGAGCCAGTGCCTGGCAGCCCAACGCATGTTTATTTTCTCACTTATATTCTTGCTGTGTTTCGCTGTCCGTGCTTTCATAATTCTCCTTCGGCCGTCTCTCTGCCTCAGACCCTCCTCTGATACTCACTCCTTTTTCCTGTACTATTTCAGTAAGTACTTCCCCCCCTCTCATGCTGTAAAGCTCTGGATTCCCAGCACTTCCTTAGATTTCCCCTCATATTCCCTTGGAAATTCTTAGTGTCAGCACTGACGATGAATTTAGAAAGAAACTTCTTAAGACAAATGGACTTGGGGATTTGTATAAAATATAGTTCCAGTAACATCTTAAACAAAATGATCAGATTGGCCTGGTTAATGAAAAGTAGAAACATTATTGTGGGCCACTGATATATAAATAACTCTTGATACATAAGAGGCAGAACTCGGACGCAATATGTTTCTGGACTTTTTCATCCAGTGGGGGTAAACATTAGGCTAATTTTGGGTCCTCTGTCAGTGGCTGGTTGAATTCCTGATGTCTCAGCAGCACATTGCTCTTGTTTAGAACCAGCCAAGTGTATCATTAGATTCTCTGTTTAGACATGTGTTTTCCCTGCTGTCACCAGGCCTTGAGTAGGTTTGTTATCCGTGTTTCTGTTTAGACAGAGAAACATGTTGCTGGTTAAAAAAAAAACAAAAGACAGGAGAAAAAACATGCACATACTACACCCACTGCCAACCTGGAAAACTTATTCTTCAGAAGAATTTCAGTACTGGCAAATTAGACTTCCGTGAAAACATCTTGCTATTAGAAGGTGAAGTAATGAAGAAATCCTCAAACCTCAGTGATTATTAAGAAAGGTCCTTTCAACATTTAAACCACAATACATGATGGATGAAAGAGACCGAAAATACCCCGGTTGGATGATGAGAGGCCACATGTCCCACAAACAAACCCTTTTATGGCAGAACAGTTCTATGAGCTGTGGAATATGAGCAAAGTCTTCCACAAATTTATTGAGGTTCACTGTTACATTGTTGCTCGGGTTCAAGGGTTCACTGGAAAGTGCAAATATAGGCTTAATGGCATCCAGACTGTGGCTAATTGGCCACCGGGGCAGCTTCCCCACCTCAGAGTGCTTTGAAACACATACTGTAAGGCTTGTTTTTAACTGGTCATTCATGTTAACTCTCTCACCAGTTTCATGACTTTAATTGTGTTAGGGTTGTGGGAAGTCATCTGACAGGCCAGTGGGTTTAATTGGAGCAGAGAGAGAAAGCCATTGTTCCTTTTAACACCGAAATAAATCTTAAATTGAACCAGAGATCGCCCTGTGGATGTAATCATCACTTAACCACCCTGACACATTTATGGTTGTCTAACTAAAGATCTAATTGATGCCAGCTGATAGTTAAAGGAAGGCTTATCATAGATGACTTAATTGTGGTGAGCATGTAGACTGTAGTCTCAGAATGAAATACTATCAAACATGTGATATTGATTTCACCATGGGAGCTGAATTAATGTAAAGTCTAGTCTAGCTTTAGTGCAGGGTAGTGCATGTATGTACGTATAACTTTGTGTATTAGGTTAAAGTTTGGTCTCATTAGACTTTCCTGCACTTGCGAAAAAGGATGGATGGCACAGTTCCCAAAGTGGACTATGATGTTTGGGCTTATATTGTATTAAATATGGTGATAAAAACACGTAGGAATAATGTAAAATCTCTCTGCGAACACAGTGCATCATTGTTTCACCTGCACACTCAAAGTTGAACCAAGGTGAAGTCTGCCTGAGCCAGCTGGAAATCACACCACAACAAGAAATGTATGCATTAATTAGTCTGTCATACGTCAGGTATTTGTGCAGCGGGAGTGTAATGTGACGTTAACCTTTTTATAAAAAAATTGTCAGATGCAGCCTGTTCAATTCTAGCCAGCGTTTGGGTGGTGTTCGATGTTTTGACAAGCACTTTGCTTGGAGCTTCCTGACACCTTAAATCCTACCTTTTATGAAGGTGTTCAATTGTTGTTGAAAAAGAAGTGATTCAACATGGTGGTGATTTTGGAGACTGTACATGATTAATTGTATTGCATTTATGCTGAGAGGTTTTTCTGGTATTTTGTCCACCTGGTTTATCAGTGAGAGTATTAAAGGTCCAACATTTTATGCTTTTCTGGTGGTTTTATTTTAAATTTTATTATCAATAAGAATATATATTTGTGGTTTTAAAGTATTAAACCATCTCAGTTTTGCATCTCCTCTGTCAGTCTTCTCTCTGGAGCTCTAGCAACAATACATCAGTCAGCCAATCAGGAGAGAGGCTCCAAGCCTTCTGATTGGTTGACTGTTTTCTGAGTGATCAAAAAAAAAAAGTAGATTTCAGGTAAAAACCAAATCCTGCAAGGTTGGACATTGGGTCCAGGTAGGTGGGACTCAGGGCATAGCTGAGAGTGGTGAGTGTTTTGTTATGACATCACAAATTTACAGAGGTCCTGACGGCTCATTTTAAGGCTCAGTTTTTGAATATGGGCTTTGTTCATTTTGGCCGTGGATTGTGCACGTTAATGCTTTCACAGTATTAATATAACAGCTACACCTGCTTTACAATCAAACAACACATGGATATCTCACTCTCTACAATATGACATCTTTAAAACTGGCCACTGAATATAGCATAAACGGCATTATATATATTATATACTTTATAGTTTTTGTGTGCACACTGTGTTCGTATGTGTGAATGGGTGTGGTATCGGGCAAAATACAATATGACATTGGCAAACCATTTTCTTGTCTGAAACATCTGAGCATTCCTGTGAGTTATTGTAATGTTCTTTTATTCTTACCCTGTATTTGCATCTTGGTTTTAGATAATAAAACGGTGCTTTACTTAGCTAAGCTTTTAATATATGTGAAAACAGTTCCATCAGCACTTTACTATTCATTGGAACTGATAATCTTCAGTAGAAGATCTGTTCCCACGCTGTTTCCACTGTGGCCTATCAGTGACAGCACACCCTTCTCCAGTCAGTACAAGCGCCTAATAGTGATCAGGGCTGCATTCAGCTTTGCTTGGGTGGAGAGGTGTGAGCCCATTGAAGAGGAGTTTGGAAATACGCATTCGACACAACAAACTTAGTGACAGGAATAATACAGAGCAGGACTACCCACAAGTTGCTGGGAAAAATGACCAGAGAGGAGGAAATGACAAAGACAGAGGCCGGAAGGGAGGCAAGGTGGAGAGCGATACTACTTAACCCTTACGTAGAAGATATACTGTTGCATCACATTGTTCTTTTCTTCTTCCCTAATTCCGTAAATGATGATTACAGAACTGTTTT
Organism: Seriola aureovittata; assembly: GCF_021018895.1. Classification (NCBI taxonomy): domain Eukaryota; kingdom Metazoa; phylum Chordata; class Actinopteri; order Carangiformes; family Carangidae; genus Seriola; species Seriola aureovittata. Next base: position 22,187,733 of record NC_079376.1, read on the forward strand.
GTACAAATATTTGCGTGGAATATCCAAAAAACATAATCCCTTTGTATGGTTTTCATAAGTGCTGGATTTAGAAAGCTCTAAATTCAGTGCATATACCACTGCATGTTTAGGGATGATTGTTATGATGGAATATTTAGCTTGTTTTTGTTTTGGTGCAATGGTCATTCTGTGATTGTGATGCACTGTTCTGTTACCATAAATTGTTCCCTTCCATGATTCGTTGTAGACACATACTGTACACGCCCACATGTGTTCAGTGAGTTATTGTGCAAATTAAATAATATGAGAAGCCATAAAAGGACCTGTCCAGTTGGTTTTGTATGTTTTGGCTCAGTAAATACAAATCACGTGTACCTTAAATCACTGACATTGATTTAGATAAACAACACAAGAGTTCACCCGTGGTGACATCAGGGACAGAAGTGATGTAAGGCCCATAAATCTAGGAAAGAGGCAACCTCAGAAGGAGCAGGATGAACCACTGTGGGACATAATATTTTGGTGTGTTTCACCACAGATGTCTGGAGACCTAAAAACATTGTTAGGATCTTTTGACCTTTCCAGCCACACTACCCTCAGGTATTTTAATACATGCAAGAAATTTAAAGTAAAACTGAACACTCTGCTCCTCACATGTGGAGAACCAGAACAGTGTAGTCTAAGATACTTTGCTGTTACAGACTTATATGTAGTCAACATATACTGTAGGCTAAAGAAGGTGAAATACACTTTACCTTCTACCATGAGTTGGGAAGAAGTGTGCAGCACATAAGAACAGCTATCTCTAATTGCACATCTCTTTTTACTAACCTAATACTACTCTTTGCCAGCCCCTCCGTCCCCTTCTTTGTGTGTAATGTATCATTTGTCTGGTCTAGACTTGTCCAGTGATGCATGCAGGCACTCAACGTTTTGGGAGTTCCCCAGTGTTTTGCATCTTTCTCAGTCTGTGTGTGTATGTGCCCGAGACCTGAGGTTAGTCTTGATGGACTCTGTAGATACAACATCAACATGTTTCCACTTATCCGTCCTGCAGTTCTTGGCTGTATTATGCAAAAGCAGGATCCATCTAGTTACTCTGGGAATTCCAGACGTTGTCTTTCTTCCACTGTTTTTATTTGTTGTTTGTGGTTTTTTTCCACTACCTGGGCAGCTATTCATCAGCACAGTTCTCTGCATTTGTGTCAATTAACTGAGCAAGTTGTAGATTTAGCATGAATAAGTTAAAATGAACACATTTTCAGTAATGGAAAGAAATAGCTTCTGCTGGTTGGTTCAGCTATCTCATTAGTCCACTTTACCTATGCTTGGGTGGTTATGATACACGTTGCTATATATCATCTTAATGACAATCCGGCTTTTCTAAACCTAGATGCATTTTGGGAATTACCCTGTTCCAGTATACACATGCATATTTACATATGTGCAAAGATTTTCATTCTTGATGAACCCCATATTATATTTTTGTGGTGTAGAAGGAACACTGAATACACACATATCATCCGAGAGACCCATACTTAAACTCAGTTATGTTGGTCTTGGTGGGTAAAAGGGATGATTTTGAATGTGATGCACTCACCAGTGCACTACTGTTATTTCCCCCCTTTAATTGAGTGCAGTGTTTTCTTTTTGCATGATACAACATTTGTATTTTGTGAGCGTTTCATGAAGAATCTGGAACGTAGAAGTCGTAAGCTTTAAAGAATAAGTGGTGATATTCTATATTTAAGCAACAGAGCTCCATTGTCCAAAAACTATGAAAAACCCAATGATCACACAGTTGGACTTCCTACATAACCTTTGTTTTTTCATTGATTTGGTTGATGATAAGAAAAATATAGAGTAACACCAGCCTTGTCCTTTAATGCTTTCATTCCTTAAAGGTCCCATATAGTATAAACATAGATGTCCATGTGTTGTTTGATTATAAAGCAGGTCTAGTTTTTTATATTAATACTGTGAAAGTACCAAAGCGCTCAGTCCACAGAGAAATGCACAAAGCCTGTATTCAAAAACTGAACCATAAATCAAGCCGTCAGGACTGCTGTAACTTTGTGATGTCACAACAAAGCAGTCACCACTGTCAGACATGCCCTAAGCCCCACCCACCTGGACCCACCTCCCAATCTTGCAGGATTTTGTTTCTCTAAGTATTTACCTGAAATCTGCTATATTTTTATTCCATTACTCAGAAAACAGTCAGCTAATCAGAAGAGAGGCTCAGAGCCTCCTCTCTTCTGATTGGCTCACTGACCTGTTGTTGCTAGAGCTCCAGAGAGAAGCCTGAGAGAGGAAATGAAAAAAAATTAAACTGAGATGGTTTTTGGTTCTTAAAACCACAAATATATCTTCATGTGGATCAACACTTCAAATAAATCATAGGAAAAAATTTAAAATATGTGACCTCTTAATTGGGCAGTAATTTGTCCTGCTACAGTAAGAACTGAGTATTTTTCAACTTTAAAAAAAAAAAAAAGAAAATTAAGACTATTCAGAGACAGAGACATTCTTTGTAATTTAGATAACAGGTAACTCCCATTAAGAAAATGAATTGTAAATCCAAACTAAGCATTTTCCTATCTAAGAAAAGCAATCATTCCCAGCTTCACATTACCTCCTGGTAATCCTGAATGCAAAGTATTGGTGAGCATTTCCTATCTGCTGCTCCAGCTCATTCCCTGTTGCTGTTCTAACAATGGACCTCAGGTGGCCCATAAAGCAAAATTATGTCAACCTGGGCATAGTGTACCAACTGTTGCTCCCGCTTCCTTCCTGCTTTAGGGAATAATGTGTTCCAGCTTTTATTAGAGTTTATTATTGGCAGTGCTCACTGACAGGTCTGGGAATGCTTTTAGTGGGCAGGCTATTGTTTTGCTACCAGAGATGGCTGGTGGAAAGGGGCTTAGCAATTCCTTAACACCAGCTGAGGGATGGGAGAAAACAAGAGACACAAGCGCCAAGACTAAGATGGGACAATGGTATCAGCTCTCGCAGTGGATTGGTGCTGCGCTAAAGCAGTAACTGAACCTCATGAAAAGTTGTCAGAAAAGTGCTATTTCTGACAACAAGTTGCACTGCGTTGGACACAAACCACACGGATCACAGTGAAAAAACACTGGGCTGAGAATGCCAAGTGTCTTAAACACATGACAAGAGCAATTTAGCATGATCTTAGACTTGGCACTCTCCGGGGGCGAAACAGGGTGTGAGCCCACACTTGAATTAGAGACTAACAGAGATTAATTTAATACTTGGGAGTTTTTTAATGCCTCACACTTTCAAGTCTACAGCGATTTATTGGATCAGGTTGCCAGCATCTATAAAAATCACATTTAAGACGTAAAAACAAATATCTTCTCTTGGCCTATATAATTATCTTGCATTTTCAGATGCCAGTCCCTCTCTCATTGGCCTAAGATAAATATTGGATCGAAGATGGTACAGACGGATGGCACAGGAAGACATAATTCTGTCAACTTGGGTCTATTCAGTGCAAAGATGCCCAATTTAGGTGTACATTTTGTTCTTAAAGGAAAACACTGTGTCTGTTGAGTTCTTCCCTTATCCTCAACAAATGTACAATACGTTAGACTCATTGAAATTGTATCTTACAGGAATAACTGTGAAGCTAAAATGTCTTTATGGATGTTTCCTTTTATTCGTCCAATACTACCTGGTTGGTTATATTAGCTATTAGCTACTGTTGTCTTTATGTTGGTCACCCCATCCAGCACTTTAGTCCAGACTGAAATATCTCAACAACCACTAGATGAGTTGCTGTGACATTTTGTTCATTCATTCAACATTCATATTCCTCACAGTATGAAGCCTACAGACATTGGTAATCCTCAGTCTTTTAATCTAGCACCATCGTCAAGTCAACATTTCTGTATGTCCAATATTTTTGATGTATGACCAAATACCTGCAAAAAATAATGACATTCCCATCAGCCTTCGCTGTACTTGGTGCTAATTACCAAATGTTAGCATGTTAACATACCAACCTACGATGGTGAATACGGTAAACGCTTTACCTGCTAAACATCAGCCTGTTAGCATTATCATTGTGATCATGTCAGCATACCGACATTAGCATTTAGCTTAAAGCACGGCTGAGCCTAATTGCAGCCTCACGGACCCCAAGAATGACTGTAGACTCTTAATCCTGTTAATAACTGTTAGTAGATCTAATTGAAAGAGCCTAGTTAGCTAAACAGCTGCTTGTTTTTGAAATTTTTAATATGTTTAATTTGACTTGTTTTACATAATTTGGAAACTTTCCCTGTAGTTCATTTGCCTTTACATGTTTCTAAGTGAACTAATTTTCCTAATTATCTTCGAAGAACAGATCATTTTCTTAATTTTTTCAATCTCAGAACCACACACTGCCATTCTGCCTGTCTAATTGGAAAATGTGTAATTTGAGTAAATGAATCAATAGGTAGAAAGAGCAAGCTTTTTTTTTTTCCTTAGATTTTAAAAGGCAGTGTGTTCTTTAATATTTATGTCTACCAAGTGTGTTATTTCGACTGTTCACACTGACTTGGGCACACTGCTACATGTATACCCAAAATGCTAAATCCTAATGCTAATCCAATATATTTTTAATGTGCAGTTTTTAACACTGATATTGAATCAAATCCTAATATCTTAAGGTAATACGATTATAAATTGCTTCCCTTATAAATACGTCCTCTTCTCAAAAAAAGGAATGTATCAGTGGTTTATTTATTAGAGGTGACAGGTTTTATCATAAGCCAAGTTTAGGCTTAATCATTTGACACAGGTTTAGCCAGTGTGTTTTGACAAAATAATTGGATTATAAGGTCCAGATTGAACCACTGAGTATTGTTGAGAGCTATGATATCTACCCCCTGTAGATAAAGCCCTAAGAAAGATGTTCCCTCCATACAGAATGATCTAGAGGGCATGTAGATGGCTTTATTTGTTCATTTCATTTCATCAAATGTTTAATCTCAGCTCTCAAATAGCCTCGATTGCAACTATATTTTGTTTTTTTTTTATGTATCAAATCTGTACATTTTCCGCAGGGCTTATCCTATTCATGACAAAAACACATAGATTTGTTTTGGCACACACAGCCTTCAGCAGAGCGTATAAAATCAATTCAGTGAAGAGTCTGTACACACTCACATGTCTACACACAAACGCACAGACACACACACATTGCAACACATGGACATTGCTTTTTTGGCTCAGTGCTTTTCACTCTCTCTCCCTCAATGTTCGACCAATGCTTTACTGCAGCAGCATTCGAGCACTACTTTGTTAACTCAAAGTCAGAACATTCAGTACAATGCAAGATGAACCAGTGTGGTGTCTTGTTATTGGCTGTAACATGCTAACAGCACGGTCCTAGGGGAAGGCGCTGTTGGTCGGTTGGTCCGTCAGCCAACCACTGTGGTCCAGCCTGAAATTTATGACCGAATACCTGCAAAACTAATGACAGTCCCATCAGCCTCAGCTGTACTTTGTGTGTAGTGCTAATTAGGAAGTCGCAGCGTGGTCACTTCCCTTTGCCTTCTTAAAATACATACACTACTCTTTATTTATACTGGGAGAAGTCAATCTAGCTCTTTTCCAGAAACACCCTGCTTCACCTGGGAGACGCCCAGTAGAAGCTCAGCTCCTCTGTCATTGGCTGGTGAAGAGCTCCACTGGAGGCAGCTGAGGTTAAGTACTGAGCTTGAGGACATCTGTAATTACTGAGGGAGTGTTTCTCGTTCACTCCTGTCCTAACACACAGGAATCTGTCTGGTTTCTGTGCTTTTTCAGTCGTCTTAGGGAACACAAAAGAGTTTGTACTGCAGCTCACTTCAGTTATTTTATTAAAGTACTTTACCATTTCATTATTACCCACAAATGAAGGCAGAACTGCAGAGTCTCAGTGCTGTTTTCTTTGGCACTGCCTTACTTGCCTGAGCTCTACATATTTTTTTTCTTCCTCCTGTCCCACCTCTGATCCCTCCTCCCTGCCTCTCCTTGTCCTCAGCAGAGCTTCACTGATATTCTGTGTCACAGTCCTGACACAGCACTTTCTCAGTCTCTCCTCAGTTTCAGCTCACTCCTGCCCTGGGGCACTGCCCTGACTGCCTCCTTTGGACAATGCCCATCCTTGTTTGCATCGCCCCCTCGTTTCGGGAATCCCGGCATTGCTGGTAACCACTGGTGGATCAGGACGATGAGGTCACTGTCTCTGTTTAGCCTGTCCTTGCCACCCCACCCCCCACCCCCCCTCGTTTCTTCTATGGCAAGGGGGGATGTGGGTTGCTCTAAAACAATGGAAGCTTTCTCCATTGGGCTGATATGGGTTGCCACAGACACAGACAGATAGACACACTGACAGACTTGCAGTCGGGGGGGGGGGGGCAAGCTAACGCAAGTCAAAGACATCCTGCTTTTGACACCTCAATGTGATGGGTATTAATAATTACAGTATTTCCAGCCTCTATTAATCCTCCCACCCACTCAGTACACATTAGAATGGCTCTCTATTCTGATTTTCTCTTCATTTAGGGTGACCTGCATTTAATTGGTTTTAGTGCTGCAGCATGGCAGGGAGAAACAATGATGAACTGTAGTTACACATTTACTTTGGCATGGCAGTTATGTCATCAGGTTGCACAGCTTGTTGTTTGTCTACTCACAGTTTGAGTCTTCCAGGAGTATTTCACTTTCAGAATGAGATGGGGAAAAGATTCACTTTCACTATTCAGAGCTAAAGGGCTGCACAGGGGCCTGTGTCATACCCAAAAGAAAGCTAAGCCCCTTTTGAGCCATTTTATCTCAGATATTGTTGTCATCATCTTCGTCATCTTCATTTAAATCTCTCACGGGGGAAAAAGGGGAGAAAAAAAGTTTACCCAGTTGCACATTTAATCTTACCTTTATGAACAAAATGACTTCATATGAATGAATCATACCACTTTGATGTGAAAAGTTGGTGATGATGTGAAAACTAGAAATGACAAATGCCAACTCCTCAAAGTGCTGTTTCCTTAAGGGCGCATAAATCTCCTTTTAGCCTATATAGATTTACAAGCAAGAGTCTTTCCAAAGTCCAAACAGTGCAGTAAACTCATTAAGCCAGTTTTATGTTTGTTTTCTTTGCTTTGGTCTTACTCTCGCAATATTCATTCTCAAGAGCTCAGCCCTCCATTTATTATCTTTATTAGACCAAGACATGTTTCCCGTAATATCCTGTGCATTTTCGCACAGTGCTGTCTGCGTTAATTATAAGCATTTTATTCCTCATGCATCAGTGGACAGGAGGAAAAACTTCAGTTTGGTAGAACTAAATCACCAGAGGTCACGTCTGGTCACGTCTTGTTGCATCTGCTCTCTCTTGTGAGAGGTTGTTGCAGTGTTGTTTGCGATGGCTTGAATCGGTGAAAGGGAGAGTCAGTATGCGCTCTGGACCATTTAGATATGCAAGGTACACTAATAAATCAGCTGAAATGCTTCAAGTTGACATGGTTGTAATTGTTATTCTAGCAAATACAGAAGTGGGTGTCAGCTTTTTCAAATTTCAGCACCATGATAAAATGATATAAAACAACTTGTGTGTGTGTGTGCGTGTGCACTTATCAAAAATCTTTAGCTAACAATCAGTGTGTTAGCAGAGGCCAGAGGAGTTTCAGATAGAAGAGGTCAGGTTCAGTACTTTTCCATTTCAACTTAAATCACTCTGTGGCAACAGGACATCCTTTAGCACAACCCTTTCCTCCTGATCTGGTAATGGGAAGTACCATTTGTCAGGATTGGGCTATTGCTGAGAATCTTTCTTCTTTTTCTCCTCTATTATGTTTAATGGTAATGGTAATAGCACAGTGTCCTATCCACTGTTCTACTGCTGCTTATTAATTTCCCGATGTATCTTAATAAGTTGTTCAGATTGATCATCTCTTGTATGTCAGTGGAGTCAAACTGCATATTTGACTGCTGTGTACCTTTCATTAATACTGGAAACGAACAAGACCCTGCTCAAGACAATGGGTAGTCATCTACAACAACAAAAAACTATCAACCCCAGTGTGTCTGTCAGGATGGTGCCATTAGAAGAAGTTTGAAATCTTGAAATCTTTATTCAGTTTGTGCTCAAAGCACAGCACTCTTTGTTTTTAATATTATATTGATCTTTCTGTGTGTCTAAGATCAAGGATTTCTTTTCAGATCTGGCCAACAGACAGTGGAGTAGATGCCAAATGAGACTTTTAATCCTCCCGATGCATTTGCTTATTGTAAACATAATAATGGTATATTGGTTTTACACGTTAACATGTTGACCCTTTGAAAATAAAAGACAAATGTCTGTCTTATGCTTCTTCTCCGGTGCCTTCCTCAGCACTTGGTCCAGTGGGATGCAGGGAATCCTGAATGTTTGCTCCAGCTGGTGAAGGAGCTTATCCAGCAGTACCACCACTACCAGTGCCAGCGTCTGCGCGAGAGCTCCAGGCTCCTCTTTGAGTATGACAGCCTGCTGGAGGATCCCAACTACGGCCGCAACATGGAGATTTATGCCGGACGCAAGAACAGCTGGGTAAGGACCTGATGTCCTACATTTGACCAAACCAAGAGTCACGTGATGGTATTAAAAAAAAATACCTGAAGGAAAATTTCCCCCTGTTCACATGTTATTCCTATGATTTGAGTTGAAAATATAAATACATTTGATTATTAAAGAGAAAGATGTGATGGAATGATATGAGCAAGGCTTGACTTCACCCGGTTGGATTTGACCAGTCAGAGCTCTGCCCCATCGTACATGAATTTCGCATCATTGTGCCGTCATGTTGTCATCTGTGCGTCTGTATGCGTGTGTGAAGGGCACACAATGACACTATCCCACGAACAGTACATAACCCAGTTTTATTCCTACACGACAGGTTGCACGTTTAAAGTCAATCTTGGAAAATCATTCATCATAAATTTACATTATTCAAGAAAACAGTTCTCTGTTATATTGAATTGTTATAACTGTCCAGAGCTTCAAAATACAGAGTTTGCATTATGTCAGATCATGTGTATTTGAACACTAATATGTTGATACAAAAGGTATTTTGCTAATGAATCATGAACCGTAATGACAGTGATAGTTAGCTAAAGTAATGGCATAACTAGCATTGCATTTTTTATTAATATGTCACAGTGGCACATTAAGCATTCCAGGCTATTTTAGCTATTTTAAGTAATTAGGAGCTTTAAAATGACAGAGGAGCGTCCCGATAGCTGAGCTGTAAAACTGCAACGTCTCCTGTTTAAAAAAGAAATAAAGTTCACCAACTGCATTTTTCCTAAGATCTCCGCCCTGCAAAACAACGCAACAGCTTTTACAGATAATACAGATAATAAGGGGCAACATTTCCTAAGATCTGGCTGATAAAGTTGGTGTTAGCTGTTGTAAAGTTTGGTTTTGAGCAACAAGAAGTCACTGTGAAGATGAACTCTTACTGTGGTTCAAGGAAAGTTATGATATTATCTTCAAAAACGTTTCTGCTGGAAATGTTATTGCATTTGTTGGGTATGGGCAGGGGTGCTGTCTGAAATGTGTCTGTGTGATAGACCATGGAAATGTGTGAAACGTTTGCAGCAGACGTGTGGTCATATGTGTGGGCTATACTTACTATTTTCTTCTTCCTTTATCTAAATCCAGAAACTTTTCTAACTTAAGAACATGTATTTTCTTTAGATATATTTTAGTTACTGCACGGATGTATTGAACAATCCTGCATAGTTTATTAAATAAGAAAAGAATCGCACTTATATTCCCCAAACTTGGGCAACAAAAAACTGTTGTTTGGTGTTGGTGTTAAACTCAGCCTTATTGCTGGTGATAATAATTTAAGACACATTTTTAAACATTTCATGCATTCATGATTTTAATTTATTTATTTTTTTATATTTTGAAATTATACAACCTGTGTATGGTAAACTTTACCTCTGCCTCTTGTTCTGCAGACAGGAGAGTTTTCAGCCCGTTTCCTTCTTAAACTCCCTGTGGACTTCAGCAACATCCCCGTCTACCTCCTCAAGGTAACCATACCAGACCCATACACATTTTTACTCATACTCATGGTACACACCTTCTTCACATTATGTCCACACATTGTCATTAGGCGCCTCCTTCAGATATCATGAGATATCATGAGTGTCCATTTGTTTATATGCATGTGTGTCCATGTGTTTCGTATGTGTGCAATGATAACAGTAGGGTTTATTTAAATGAACAGCAGTGTGTGTGTGTGTGTGTGTGTGTGTGTGTGTGCGTGTGTGTGTGTGCACGCGCGTGCATGTGTGTGCGTGCATGTGCGTGCGCGCACATGTGTGCAGACTCCGGTCTTGGGGGCTGTGAGTTGACTAATCAGCAAGCCGTCACTCTCGATCTGCTCTGAGCCGCGTGGTGTCTGGAGGCAGCTTAGCCCGAACACTCTCTCTCTCTCTCTCTCTCTCTCTCTCTCTCTCTCTCTCTCTCTCTCTCTCTCTCTCTCTATCTCTCTCTCGTTCTCTTTCATCAGTGATTGCCATTGCCCCTCTCTTTATTTCGAGTCCCCCCCCCCCCATCTTTGACTGCACGCTGGAGGCCCTGGCTCTCTGGCATTTTCAGGGCTAGCCTCTGTTTGTGAAGGGAAATGATGGTAAACATAAGGGAAACAGCAGCCATCATCAGCCTCACATCAGCCTTTGTCCCCATGTCTCTCAGACCTGGAGCACTGACACTAGTCCCTCTCTGCTGGCTTTGAGTCGACTCATCCAAAGTCAAAGCAGCCCCGAATTGTGGCTGGTCATGATCAAATTTTATTTTTTATTTTTTACCTGCTGTGTATTTCTTGAGGTAGGAAAGTTCGGAGACTCAGCCCTGAGGGGAGCACTGCTGGTGACATTTTTTCAAACAAGCATGCTGTCACTCGCTGGAGGTTTCTATGCAAATGTTTTCAAAAGCAAGGCAGACACACTGACACCTTTAACCAGTGGGTGGTGGTCTAAGAAGAACTCTGTAATATTTAGTGATGTTATTAGAGACGAAATCTTGGATGTGAATGTACATTCCTGTCACCCCAATCATATCATGTTCTCTGCTTCACATGTACACACACATGCACACGCACACGCACACATACGCTCACAGTATTATGCTGTATTTGGCAGCTAGGGTATACATAGTATCACCATGGGAGCACTTGAAGACTAAGGAAGAGTATTGACTTGCAGAGAGAAAAAAGTAATGAACATCAGCCCACACCTTGTCCACCTACGCATTACAGAGGAATGGGATTATGCAGCACATAGGCTGGACTCTAAGAACACAAATGTACTGTACGCCAAACCGATGACCTGGATTTTCAGTTTGACAGTTGTCGTGCAATTAGTTCTGTCGGTTTGAATGCTGCTTCAAGTCAAGCGGTTTTGTGCATTTCTTCACTGCAAGTAATTCCATAGATGTGCTGTTGTAGAGCAGCTGAAGTGCAGTTAATTCACTCCTACAGTACTTCCTGACTGAGCAGGCAGATATACCCTATATATATATTCACTGTGAAGGAACATTGAAAAGCAAAAGTCTATTAAACTGAAGATGATATGTGAACATGAAAATATCGGCCACACAGGGCCAGATTTGCTGCAGCTTTTTCAGCTGTCACCTATGCACAAGTGTTCGCAAGGTGTGTCTTTCTCCTAGCTGCTCATGCATTTAAGGGAGGACCATGCAAATAATAGGAGGAGACATGTTAAGGGTGGGAGGATTTACTTAAATCACACAATTTGCAACCGTTTCTTCTGTTGGGAAATATCTCTGCTTCTGAAGACCAGGCCTAAACATAGTACAAATGGGATTTAAAGAGCAACAATAGAGGTTGTACCAAAGACAGGAAATATGAAGTTTTTAACCCTTTTAACATCCATATGGTGTTTTTTATATAATACAAGACATATCATGTGCGAAATAAGCTGTCAACACCACGACTAAGTATTTCCACCTGGAACTGCAGTGAACCAATTACAGTCTCATAAAGACAGATTCAGACAGCCAGGAACCAATCCTGTCAACTTGCAGGGACAGGGGGCGGGGCTAAATAAACCGGAAACTTTGTCAGTACAGAGAGCCACAGTTTACATCAGCACAACCACTAACACTGTGTCAGCCACTGTCAGTTACAAGCTAACAAACAGGATAAACACATAAAAGATGCTAACTATGCTAACCGCTCTGATCCATCTTCTAGTCTCTGGTTCTGGTCTCCACAGACTCCTGATCTGAGTCTGGGTCTGACTGAGGCTCAAACATGTGAGCCTCCTCTAACCATCTTGATGCTCTCTGCTCTTTCACCTGTCCACCTGGTGTAAGCAGTGGTGGTGGGTCCAGAATTTCTCAGTGAGGAAGTAAGAGTAGATGAGCTTCCAGCCCTAGTTTTTTATTTTTTATTTTTTATTTTTTTCACTTTTTATGTGGAAAATCATGGTAATCAAAATATTAATCATAGCAGAGGATTTTTAACGTATTTGAAAACATGTCTGGAGAGGAATAGGCTTAAAAAACTATTAAGTAACACAATAACTGAACACTGATAACTGAACTGTAACACACATGAATTGTGGACAGGGAGTTTTGGTCTAAATGAAACTGAAATAAACTAAACATCCATATCAACACCATCTCCACCTGCTCTTAGCTGCTGGTCCCGCTCTCTCTTTCTACCGGTCGTGGCGCCTTGTTTTGTCTTTTGTATTTGTATTATTATACCATCTTTTCATTTCCCATGAATGTGTCCTTTTGTGTTTATAATTAGATAAACTGTAGTATCGTTAACCAGTGTATAGTGTTGCGCTGTCTGACAAGGGTTCAGAGTCTTGTATCTGTTAGTTAAACTGAACCTCTTCAATCATACATCATCTCACTGACACCTGAAGCAACATGCCCCCACCAACGCCAGCCCCCTTGTATTATTTTAACACAGGGCTGTTTTTGGTCTGAACACCCACTAAGCCTTCAACATGCATTCCAGCCATTTTAAGAGCCATCCTTCTTTACAAAAAAAAAAAAACACTTCAAAAATCAAAAAGATGATACTCTGCAGACAGAGTGTAAGCCATCAGCCAGGTACTGTGGGTAGAGGTCAAACTGTTGACCTCCATTTGAATCAACCTCCCATCAAATCCACGGATGTCCTTGCTTGAGGAGGGAGGGTTTGGCACTGAAGCGGAAATTTGTTCAGACATAGGCTACTCTTCACCGCTAGTGAACGCCGAGATGTTGCTGGTGGGCGCAGAGCCGTGGAGGACGACTGTTACCTGGAGCGAAGCATCCGCGTGGTCTGAGCTCACCACAGTGGACATGTTTACCTTCCTGCATGGACTGCCCAGCCTCGGGGAGGGGGGAGGAATGCTGGTCTGTTTATTTATTTATTTATTTTAAAAGGGGGGCAGTCATAGTCAAAATGAAAGAGCGGAGAGCAGAGAGCGGAGATGAAGGGAAGATAGTGAAATGCACACAGATGGATGTTGGCAGTTTTCTTCCCCTTTAAAGGGCATGTAGTTCTCTTGGGCACCGTTTTAGTGTCTCATCCTTTGATTGTGCCTTGACCTCTGGGTTGTCACCAGTTTGAAGTTGCTTTTACTTACAACCTCTCATTTAGCGCTGGCCCTTGACCTCCCACTATAACACATATCAGTAAGGTCTTATGGCTGCAGTAAAACCTGACTCCGTTGTTATGTTCTAGTTAACTCATTTAATCTGGAAGGTAGGAAGAGACATAAACATGTTTAATATTCAGGTCAAAATTTAGAATGGAATAAAACTTTAATTATATATCTTACTTCATTTGACCTTTTTCCATTAATTACAACCATCACCTTCTCTTTTAATACTGTCCTTTTTGTGGCTGTCGTTTGCTCTGCGGAGTGCATATATGTGCAGCGGCGGCTTGCCTCTAAATGTCTACACTGATCAGCACGGAGTGACGCCACGTTCGTGACTGAGCCCTCTGCTCTCGCTTCACTTGAGCTTTGTTTTCCCCACAAGCACTGACCCATGTCACCAGCTCCAAAGCGATTTCTGTGTGTGTGTCTGTGTGTGTGTGTGTGTGTGTGTGTGTGTGTGTGTGTGTGTGTGTGTGTGTGTGTGTGTGTGTGTGTGTGTGTGTGTGTGTGTGTGTGTGTGTGTGTGTGTGTGTGTGTGTGTGTGTGTCTGTGTGTATATTTGGGGTCCTCAAGCAGCTGCCATTGATCCAATAGGATGTTTCAGGTGACCTAACTCTGTTCTGTTATGTTCTGTACTGTTGTAGGTGATAATTGATGGAGCCACATATGCTGCTAAGAATCACTGCCACTTGAATTAAGTGTTGTCTATTAAGTGTAATTTTATGCACATAATATGATTGAGGCAATATGGGAAGAAATTATCTTGATTATGATGTTGATCATTTTAAAACACAAAATATAACAATTTCAGTTGAGCGTTAAAATCCCCAATTAATGAATTCAAAACCTGGAAACTGAAGAATTGTATATCTGCAAACAGATGTGTATTTAACTAAATAAATCATACAACAATAAACAATAACCTTCAGTTTTGTCAGAATAAATCCTTATAAACCCCACGTGAAATGTTTACAGCTGCTGATGTGTGTGAAAGCTGTAAAAAGCACTTACTGTCCTGTTTGTTGCTGAAGGTTTCCCTGATAGCCCCGCTGCTCGTCCCAGCGGATCGGTCTAATTGCTGGTTTTTGAGACTGTATGCTCTTGCGTTCTGCGTGTTTTACTGGAAGGTGATGCTTCATGTTAGTCTGCAGTATTTCCCTTCCCATCTTTGTCGTCACAAGGCATATTATTAGTGTCTATCATTATTATTATTGTTAATATTAATTGGCATTGCCAGTGTTGCTGCTGTTATTGTAAATAACAATAACCTTAAAAGAACCAGTCTGACAGAGCGTGAATACAACAATTAAATCATACGATAATAAACAATTCTACTAATGATAATACAACAGTATATACAGCTCTTCCTGGTCTCTCTCCCCCCTCTTCCCCTCGTACTCCTCTCAAACTAACCGGTCGTCCGCCCTGAGTCCTGTTGGAGGTTGTAGTTTTCACACTTGAGCATCTTTACAGATTAGACTTACGAGATATAAAGATTTATGGGTGCTGTAAAGCAGATTCTGTTACCTTCAAACAGAGCCACGATCACTGTTTCCCGCTGTTTCCAGTCTTTGTGCAAAGCTAAGCTAGCCAGCTGCTTGCTGAGCCTTATATTTGACAGATACTGTAGATATGAGAGTGATACCAAATCTTTTCAACTCTGCTGGAAATCAAATAAGCATATTTCCCAAATTAACAAACTACTCCTATAAAGCCATATTTATATTTGTACATTTTTTTCCTTTTTTTTATCCAAAGCTTCTTCAATGGCCAGACACTGGCATCTCACTCCCCCAAGTCAACTTTGCTTCCTGCAAACCTGACCTGAGGGAGGGCTGCATTGAGCCCCGGGCATAACAGTACCTTCAGTTCGTCTGCTCAAGCGGTGCATGCTTCAACAAGAGCACTTACATCTAATTAGTTTTACTCTAATTATTTATTATTTCTCTCACTCTCTCTCTCGCTCTCGCTCTCTCTCTCTCTCTCTCTCTCTCTCTCTCTCTCTCTCTCTCTCTCTCTCTCTCTCTCTCTCACTCACACACACACACACACACACACACACACACACACACACACACACACACACACACACACACACACACACACACATATTTTAACCTTCGAAGCTCCACAGGCAGCAGCTGACAGTGGAGGGTCAGGGTGAAGCAGAGCCTTGGGCTTCCGTCCTGTCTCTTCATTTGTGGTTCCAGCGTCAGTGACTCGATTATTTCTGTACCTCCTTTTCATTTCCTGCCCTCTTTTTTTAATTCTTTCTTCCAAATATCAACTCTTAAATTAGCTGTAGGCAAATGTTGCATACCCAAATGGCGCTAAATGAGAAATTTCAAATAAAAACTGAACACACAAATCATAGTTAAATTGGAAAACAAAATATAACATACGCAATTCCCTTTTTGGTTGATCATAATTAGATATTTAAAGTAAAGGGGTCTTGACTTTTCTCATTTTAATCATCGTCTATGCACTGGACTTTTGGTATAAGAGTCCTCACTGCTGTCATGGCGACAAGCAGACTTTTTGTGCCTTATAATTCAACAGTGGTTACACGTAGGACTTTTATCAGAGTGCTTAATTTTAAAAGCATCAATTTTAGCAAAATGTGTACTGTATTTTCTGATTACAATTTAAGTTGTGAACAATTTCTTTAAATTGAACTACATTCCTGTATATGTGTTCTATTTATGTGTTAACCAAAACAAGGTTTCACCAAGCATTATCACAAGACTCAGAGCCTGTACATTCGATATGATGTAATTAATAGTTTAATTGGGATAATCCAGCTACTCTGCCCTCTGGCTGTCTGTGGATTTGGACTTGCACTTATATAGCACTTTTCTAGTCATACTGACCACTCAAAGTTCTTTACAGTACTGGCCACATTTACCCATTCACTCACATTCATACACTGATGGAACAGCCATCATGTGGGATTCAGTATCTTGCCCAAGGATACTTCGACATGCGGCCTGGAGGAGCCGGGGATCGGACAACCGACCTTTAAATTAGTGGACGACCCGTTCTATCTCCTGCGCCCCAGCCGCCCCATGTCATGTACACTCAACAGCTGAAGAGCTACTTGCTCGGTACCTGTCTGAAATTGACCTAAGGTGATCACCTAGATTGTTTTTGTAGAAACTAGAATTATAGCATTGCAGTTATACACCTCCACCAACCAGCCAAGTTGCAGGAAATATGGTCACAATCTCTCCTTCCTTAGATACAGCTTTGGATAATAGCCAGAACTTTGAATTTTGCAGAACATTATGATGTCACAGAGAAGTTGACCTTTGACCATTCGGATATAAAATGTTATCACTTCATTATTTTATCCTTATAGACATTTAAGTTAGTGTTAGTGTTTTGTGAGGTCACAGTGACGTTGACCTTTGACCTTTGACTACCATATTCTGATTAGTTCATCCTTTAGTCCAAGTGGACTTTTGTGCCAAATTTGAAGGGAATGTCTCGAGGAGCTCCCGAGAAACTGCGTTCACAAGGCCAAAACCGTGTTTTGTGAGGTCACTGTGACCCTGACCTTTGACCACCATTCCCTGATGGCTTTAACAAGATATTGCGTTCACAAAAATGTGACAAGCTTGCGAACGAACGGACGCACAACCTGAAAATATAATGCCTCTGGCTGTCGCCGGATTGTATCCCTGTTGTTTTCCTTTTAGTCATTGTCATTAAAATTTAACTTGATATAGCTTAACATGCTGTTTTATTGTTATTAATTAATTATTATTAGAAATTTGATACAGAAACAATTAAGTGTTCAGCCATAAAGAAAACACCTAAAAATGGTTTAAAATGTCACACCCAGCGCAGTAACTTGAATAATATGTCCCTGTTTTGCTAAGTTGTGTTATTTCTTGAAATGTATACCTCAACAAGACAGGTACCTTGGAGACAACCATTTTTTATATATTAAATCTACTTTTTCTACACCCATGTTGTTTACAGTCCTAAACTGCTCAAGGGCATGCAACTCTACTGAGTTTAAAATGTCCTTTGAATGATTAACCTCTACTGAAAGCTTCTGCCTCTTTACCACAGGGATTTTTTCTCTGCACATTTCAAGTTTTGACACACTACAAAAATAAAAAATAAAAGCATCCCTCTAACCCTATATCAGTTTTCTCACTAGTGTTAAATGGGTTATGAAGAGATCAAACCAGAAGCGTTACTGATGCCTGAGGTCATCTTTTATTAATTCAGAGGGCTGATTAAGTAGGTGTTGTTTATTTAAGTCTGATTTTACCAACCCACTCTTCAGCTCTCTCTGTATTTCTTTATTGGATGGTATTGATATTGTGCGTCTCGAAGTGTGGTTCACAAACATTACCAGCCACCAGTCATGGCCAAGTAATGAACTCATCATGAACACGACAAATGATGGAACGATGGAGTGTTTGCAGATGAACAATGATGATGATTAATGCATGTCATACAGTTCTAATTGGGTTTAAAGCAACCCTCGCTAATGATACATTTTCATCATATGGAAAATAATATATTCCTCCTTTGAAATTTATGAAGCTCATAACAGTGCGCTCGGATTTGAATTTATGCGTTGTGAATAGTTAATTCATTGTATTAGTTATGTTGCTGTTAATGAGAAGCAGTTTGTGCGCATTGGATTCAGTAACATGCAGTAATGCTTTGCAAGAAAACCATAAAAATAGAAGCAACTTCACTTTCCTATTGCGAAATACACTCAGCATTTACATGTACAGTCAGTAAAATCAGTTGGGTAATACAGTTCTGTGCAGAAAGGAATAAAAGTAGTTTAGGTGTCATACATTAAGATGACATGCATTAAGGTACCAGGCAACTGACTAAAGCCCCCAGGAACAGCGCTTTGAGCTTTGTGGAAATGATGCTACGGTGACGAAGAGTTGAATTTGCGGGTCACATGATGCTCTGGCCCAGAATGAACGATTATGAAATGAATAGCTATTAAACAACAAAAACAAACTGAGCAACACACACATTAAAAAAAATACCCTTTGTCTTATTGTAATTTGAGCTATCTGGTCAAATTAAATTGCATCAGTTTTATTTATTATGTATTTTATTTTGGTGCCATCCATGACGGATTCTAATCCACACGTGGTGTGAGCTAGGCCTGCAACTAATGATGATTTTCATTACCGATATTTATCTTTATTTGAGTTAATATTTTGGTTTATAACATGTCAAATAACACGATTATCATAGCTGTCAATCAAATCTTTTTCCATAGACAAAAGCTCTGTATTGTGTTGTCTTCCCAAATAGTCATCAAATGACAATCGAGGATTTCCACCTAAGGCTTCACTGTCTGGCTCTTACATTAACCTGAAGTTGCTATGACTCGTTTAAAGCTGTGAAGTAAAAGCAGAACTTGAACATGAGATCCACAGATGGTTTCCATATATTATTAAACCATAGGACACAGTAAGTAAAGGTAAAATCTTCATATTTAAGAAGTGCCATGATTGTCAGAGTTGTATCATTCTGTGCACCAGACTTCTTCTTCTTAAGAAAAAAAAAAATGCTTTAACTCAACTCCCCCACGCAAAACCCAGATTAAAAGAGCTGGAGAGGGACACAAAGCCACTTATGTGACGGCCTACACCACTGAATCACCACTGGCGACAGAGCACCTTTTGGGTATTCCAAGCCAGCATTCATGCTTGTTTATGTGTTTGTCCAAAATGTTCCTGCTCCCCCCCCTAATTTTTAATTTTTTTTTGGGAGGACACAGTAGCTACCACAGCATTCCACGAGATAACTCAAAACCTCATCAGGCTGCAGCAGCTGGGGTTACTTTACCTTTCCGGTTGCCACATAATTGTGGCTCCTTTCTCAACCACTCCTGAGGCTTTCGTTGTTGCGGTTTTTTCTTTCCAGCTTACGTCCCCCTCTGCGTGGCAGTTGAGCTTTTGGAGAAGTCGTGGCTGAAGATAGCCCGCTGCGTCACATGATGAGTCTTTCACAATTCTCTGCAAAGACCTGGAAAACAACTGTAGCCACTACATACACACACACACACAAATGTACATTAACACACAAATAGGAATGCTAACGCACCCGTGCACATGTATTCTCACCATATGAACATGTGGATGTGACAAAGGAGACCGCGGCTTTTAACATCATCGTGTGTGACTACAGCACCCATCATTTAAGGTCCATTAAGGCTATAATTAAAATGACCCCCGGTTGAGCGTTACAGCTGTCTGTGCTGTCAATACTGTCTGTTGTGTCATTTGCTGTGTCATGACCAGAGCAAGGAATTCAATAGCACTTGTGTCTGCTGCGCTCTTTGACTGTCTCACTGATCTGTTGGTTTGACCTGCTGGCTGCGGTTTCTACCACATGGCCTCACATCAGGTCAAAAGATCTGCTGTCAGTTGATGGGACTGAATAGGATTAGCTGTTTCTGGGTTGTGCAGCGTAAAAAGACTGCAGTGTTAATGCTGATGATCCTATGACAAAAGGAAAAACAAAAAAAAAAAACAAATCACCTAATGGGCGCCTCCCATCCATTACCTTTTTGTCTTTCTATTCTCGGCCCGTCTACTATTTTGAGAGAAAGCTCGGGCCTTTGCGTGACTATTGAGCATTTGGTGCCAAAGCAAGTGGTTGTAATTTGTGGCCTTGCCGTGCCCTTGCATGGTAAACACTGACTAAGAGCTCAGGAATCTTAAGAGCTATAAAATAATTGCAGGTTACTCCCATAATGCCCAGAGTGGTGTGCTGCTCCTTGCCTCAGCTCTGCCTTTTCTGTCTCATCTCTGTTTTTTCGTTGTGCAGCTTTTACTGGCGCCACATAAAAAAGATAATGCTTTTCCTGCTGTATGTGAACTCCCTTTTACTCATTATAGTTGTTATCTAATGACAAAAGAAAATGACCTTGTCCCGTACAGTGTTAAAAAACGATTTAGCAAATGTTAACTGTTAACTGCCATAACTGTTTGAGAATTCTGTTCTGTTATATTGCAGTAATTGAGATTTTATAGAAATGGGTTGCAGATTTCCATTTTCTCTATAAGTGTTCCCATAAATCTTTCAGATAAATATGATACATTGAAGTCATCAGTAATGCTCGTCCTCTTCCTTGCAAGTAATTGTGGTGAGATGTGAAGCCAAGATCCCTTTTGCCAGTGACGGTGCGCTGTCTGCACTGTCATAGGATTTTACATGACACTACTATTTGTTTTTAAATCTGATTTACATTCATTGCCATCAGTACTGAAAATGCAAAGCCGATTTTCAGCTATGTTTTGAATAAATTCAGGGTAAACCAAAGCGTATCAGGATGCATTCATTTTGTTGTCATAGTGCTTTTTGAAAGATCTGTTGCTGAGTGATGGCGTATCTGTATAGCATCAAGACATGGCATTTAGTAGGAAAGCAAGTTGCCCAAAAGACATTGTCAAGTAATTGCCAGTTTGGGCTTCACTAATGCAGTGTACGACTGAAATCTGAAAAGGCCAGCCAGTGCTTCCACGCAGATAAACAATTATGTGGCTTTTAAATGGTGGATGTATTATAGCTCGGTATGCTCTTGAAGATGAATTTAAATGTCAGACGTTAACAGCTCTAAAACAGAAATATGAAGTGAGGGAGCAGAAAGTGTTGAAATAAAAATAAAGATTTCATTCTCAAGATATTATTTTATGTTTCGATATTTTATGTTTGTAATTATAACAAAATTGCAGTTGCTGATTTTCTCGCTAGATAATGTATATTTCAATGTTTCTAATTGATGATTGATTCAAATTAGGCCAAATATGGGTGATATTTGCTCCTTGACGGCTTTGAGTCCAAACTGATGGCAGGAAATGCACACCCCTCTCCTGAGTTTGCTGACACAGCAAACTGAAACTCCCCTGTTGCAAGATGTTAAATGCAGTTGCAAAAGAGAAGGACACAGTGGATTGGTGGCTTATCTTATAAGGGAAGTCTTATTGTAAAGTGTAACCAACC
Source organism: Seriola aureovittata (assembly GCF_021018895.1). Taxonomy (NCBI): domain Eukaryota; kingdom Metazoa; phylum Chordata; class Actinopteri; order Carangiformes; family Carangidae; genus Seriola; species Seriola aureovittata. Next base: position 22,209,384 of record NC_079376.1, read on the forward strand.
TTTCAACTGAGTAGAAATGTTCAATCGAAAGGTTTCTGACAACCACATTGACATCACCAGTACTTTGTGATCAATTGATGATCACAAACTGCTGATATTAAAGGAGGTAACTGTACGTTTTGTTATTGCTACATAGTTAACGTTAGCATTAGCAGCTGTTTACTTACCATTATAGAAGGAACGTTGTAAGTTCAGCATCAAACTTCATTCCTTTACTCACCAGCAGCTGTTTCCAGCAGTGGAAAGCAACACCCATGTGAACTCTGGTTTTGCTTTTATTTCGATCACTTTTCTTCAACTGAAGTTAGCATGCTAACTCAATCACTTTCAAATGTGGAGTCACTGTAGCATGTAGTCTTCCCTGAAGAAGTAGTGCTGCTCAGGGGACGAACTATCACCTCTTGTATTGTAAAGGCAGTGAGGGTTGAATGATGGCTGGTAAGTAAACAGATGTTAATGCTAAAGCTGGCTATGTAACTAACTGATAACGGCTGCTTAATTTAAAGCTGGAAAGTCTGACAAAAGCCAGCATCTCAATTCTCCATATTCAGGCTGATCAAAGTTTTGCTATGCACATCATGGTCTGTAGCATCCAGCTACATCACTACCAGCTGCAGCACAGCTGCCAGAAATGATTCGCTGCCATTCTAGCAGTTGTGGGTGGGACCACTTGGTCCATGAGCCACACCTGACCCCAGGTCTTTGCCTCCACTCTGCTATGTTGTATGTACCAGATCTATTTTTGCTGTACCTGCTTGCATCTCTGAAATGTAAAATTAACTTTAGAATGTGTATAAATACCTAAAATTGACAGTTGACTTTAAATGATGATTTTATTAATGCGTTACATTTTTTAATAACCTGTCATTAATGTCTTATCACATATACACATGAATTATGCTGCATTAAAACATGTCATGTGATGACAAGAGAGCCGGTGGAGGGGGGGAACTGAAACGAGGTTCAAATGAGACACGTTTTGGATATAGTTGTTCTTATTTCCATATTTCTGTGTTTCTGTTTTGAGATCGAAAGTATAGTAGTCATAAAACTCGAAAGTAGTGTAAAATTTGATCACAGTGCATAAATACTTCCCTAACTGACTTTCAACCAAGCTGTTGCTACAGATAAAATCATTATTTTCCAATCACAGCATCATGAACAAAAATACAGGTTAAAGACAACAGCTGTTCTGTGAGATTAGCTATTTTGACATTTCTAATAAGTATTTTACCAATTCCCCAGTCTGTAGTCCCACACACAATTAAGAAAAACTAAAAACATGTTCCATTGACATCAAGAGAATTTCTTCTTTCCAACGTTTCCTTACAAACAAGGTCTTTGCTGATTAGTTTCATTTTATAAAATTTGGAACGACCAAGTTCACCTTGAAGTATGCACAGTCTAGAGTGTGTTAGCCATGATTAGAAAAGAGGAGGACACTAGGACTGAATGTACCTGTGGTTTATCGATTGAAGATTGAAGTCTGTAATTGTTAATAATTGAGGCTCCTAGTTAGAGATCCAGAACTTCGTGTCTGATTCGTCTCTTTCACAAGCTCCATGGAGGAGAGAACCCAGCTGTGATTACTGCCAGGTGGTTTAACATCTGGTACTCCACAGCTTTTTAGCCTGCTGAGAAAAAGTCTCACGATGAGAAAGTTAAATGGAGTCTGGATGAAGCGGTTCTTATTATAAGGAACTTGCTTTCATCTCACTCATGTTTCGAACTGTCACGAAGAGAGGACGGACAAACTGTAGCTGTGGAACTGAAATCAAAGGACATCTGCGTACTGCCGTGTAAACAAATAATGTTTAGGGGTAATGCAGACAGTTTAATGTTTTTAATCATTAGTGCATGTTACTGATGTCTGAGGCCTCCCTGTAAAAGCACCTGTTATAGTGAGAATATCTGATTCAGATTGCAGCTGCAAATGCACTGCTTCCTCTGCAACAGCAAACATGGCTGTAAAATAATAAGATTAAAAAAATAAATAGAAAAATAAGATCTTTCGAGAAATTGTGTAATTAGTATGTTGCTTTGATGTTTTGAACTGAGGTCTCCATCCGCAAAGAATTGTAAAATTCGTGGCTTTCATATCCCGGTCAGCCATACCTTACCAGAGCGTCCACTTAATTGCATCACCCAAAAACAGATCCGTGCCCTGACTGATATTTATGATGTGCAAGAGGAATCTGTGACCTTCAAAACTGTACAGAACTGACATTATTATACAAAATTCAATACCATCAAATATCACATTGACATATGTTTTTGGATTCTTTGCTATGAAACTTGAAATTTAGCTCAGGTTTCTCTCATTTCTCTTGATCATCTTTGAGCTGTTTCTACACCTTGATTGGAGTCCACCTGGGGTAAATTCAGCTGATTAGACATGATTTTGAGAGGCACACACCTGTCTATATAAGGTCTCACAGCTGGCAATGCATATCATTACAAATAGCAAGCCGTGAGGAGGAAGGAGCCGTCTGCAGAGCTCAGAGAGAGGATTGTGTCGAGGCTCAGATCTGGTGAAGGCTACAAAAAAAAACTCTGCTGTGTTGAAGGTTCCCAACAGGACAGTGGACCCCATCATTCTTTAATTGAAGAAGTGTGGAACAACCAGGACTCTATCTACCAGGGTCTTCTTTATTCTAAGAATGAAGACATGATCGTGTTCATTGCGTGTGATTCGTGTTGACACCAAACATTACCAATACTGTAGGCTGTTATTATCTTCAGAAAATTAGCAAGAAACCCTCTTGTTTATTTAACCATATATGTGCCTTGCATTTTACTGGGTGCAGGTGATGTGATTTAATACAGTGCAGTCTCATTTTAGTAGTAATTTTAACACTTGGACTGTTGTGTGCTCATTGGTTAGGGTTGACATTGGGACTGAGCCCAAGAAAACATTATGAAAGCGGAGTGCAGTTCTCGGGAAGTCCCAGTTCTATGGAAATTTCCTGGTTATATTAAAAAATCGATTCTATTGAATTTCAAATAGAAGTCTAAATAAGGAGTTGTTTCAGCTCCTTACACTGCACTATTGAATCATACTGCTCTAAAAGTGAAAAGTCACAAGGAATATGAGGTTGTTACATGTTGGGGAGAGTACGACTCCAGCATGTTGCCTGGAATAGGTATGACTGGGCATGTAGACAGGTGGATGCACTCCAACCTTCATCTAAATCCTAAAAATAGAAAGTCCATGGAAACCAGAAAGGATTTTATCCATGTGCTTGTAAATATCAATTTGTGGTTAATGATGCCCACACCCTGAAACACCCTTAGAGCCAAGTGTAAATATTTGAACTTATGACATAACCATTTCTGTTCAACTCTGGTAGCACCCATCTACTGGCTCAACTTGTTTTTAGTTTACGTGAAAGTGGCTATGGCGATGTCTAAAGGCAAACCAACCCAGAAGTTTCTTTATTTTCTTTGTTAAGAACCGTATACAGTATTAAACATAAATGTTGCCGTTGATGTCTTCACAGTTAAAACATACATATAATGGCTTGCAACACTTAACAAAAAGGACAGAGTGCATAGTGATATATAGAAGAACATCACTTTATTCCTTATCATCAGGAAGTGTGAAAACTGTGTGGGCATGTGCAGCTGTGCTTGATACACATCTCCCTCAGTCTGGTGTTTTGTTGTACCTTTCGGGGCAGGGCGGCTTAAGCAGGAAAATCAGGCAGGACTTGAAATAATGTTGCACAGTCATGAGCATAAGCTGCTGTAGCTAGCTTGTCTATCACGCTAACAATAGCATTACACAAGCAGAAAATTATACACCTCCTCATAAAACCTTATTTCACATGCAACTTTATTTTTTCCCCTTAATCATTGTAATAGCTGTCTGCCATGCAACATCCTTTTTACTTGTTTTCATTCAGCATGCATTTAGGAAAACAAAGAATTGCTGTATCCCTGGAGGATGGGTCATTTTGACTGACAACATAAAAAATGGCTGTATTCCATTCAGGTGTGCCTAGGTGTTGCCATGGCCCTGGTATTGCGTATGTTTGCTTAAAGGTTGAAGAACCCTTTGAAAGCAAGACGATGCATGTTCATCCCAAGATTTTTATCTTAGACATCTTGGGATGAACATCTGAATGTTTCTCATCTACATGAGATGGTAACAGACCAAGAAATGCAGCAGAGCACCAGCAAGGAAGAAGCTGCTAGCAAATAAACAGCAACTAGAGAGCCATGTTTTAGCTTTTACTAGAACATCCTGATGGTGCACACAGACATATTTGAGTAGTGTCAGTTGTTGCTTTTCCTTCCATCATTAGCCAGGATGTCCATCATGTCAAAGGGCTATTGGGTGGACATTGAGGAGGCTTTCTGTTTTACAGGTCAAAGTCCAACACAGGTGACCTTTAACCTTCCAATGCTGCTGAAGTGGGTCAGAGATCACAAAACCAAGAGTACATTTTTAGATTTGTCCATCCTGTATGCTTCAATGGCAGTGAAAGATTGGTGTCGCAAACATTTGCATAGACTGGCCGAAGTGTGACTGAGCTCTCCACCTCTATCAGTAGTTCATCGTGTCTGGTGACCTCACATTAGGTCTGTTTAAGATAAATAGCTGAAAAAACTCATGTCATTGAAGTGTTCACTGTTTGCATTCAGAACATGTAATAAAGCCAAATGATAAAATTATTCAAGCGTAAATGTGACGAGGTCAGAGGGTTCAGGTATTTGTTTGGGTACAGGTGGCTGTTGCTTTATGTGTCGCACGTCCTCGCCTCCGTCAGTGCATTTCCATCCACTGACCCATCACTTGCAGCGACAACGCTGGTGCCGCATTGACAGACGGGTTGTCGGAAAGGTCGCGCCCCGAGGTGGAGGAGGTGGAGGAGTCAGGCATTCTCCATCATTCCATGTTGTGACACATGACTAGTGGCACCAGAGCCTCGCCTCATGATGAGGTGGTTAGCAGCAACAGAAAACGTGAGCTGCTTGACCTTTCATTTCTTTCACGTTGCTTTATGGCAGCTCCTATCTATTCGCCTGCCTGTCTCTTCTTCTCCTCCATGTTTTTTTCTTCCCCACTTTCAGTGTCTTTTATACTAAGCTAGTATTCCTCATCAGAGGTGAGAATTCATCAGAGACACTTTCCTAGCCTCAAATCCCATTGATGATGACACATTTGGCCTATTAAGTGTTCATATCTATCGTAACTAGGTGTGGGAGCATATGCAGTGACTAATTTCACAGAATGCCTCTGACGCTGGTGAATTGATAATTGTCTGCACATGATAAACAACATATTCCTCACTGTAACTTAGTCATCACTTGCCTCATGACATGGAATCATGGAACATATTTACTCATCGTGATGATGATGACACTTTGGGCCATTTGCTTTTATTTGATTATCTTTTTTAATCAGTTTTTTTCTTCTTTAGTTTATTTTTCTGTTTGTTTCTTCAGTGTGTTATGTGCATATGCTGAAAACATACAGTATTTGCAGCAAGTGCAGCATTTCTTGCCCTTTAATTTACGCTAACACCGTCTTTTTTTTAAGAAATGGTTCCATTTCGGCCTGTTGAAAAAGCCCACACCCTGTTATTGATGTTGTCTCCATCCCCATGAGTACATATAAATAGATAAAGCTCTCATCTTCTATATTAGGAACTGATGAAATGTAACGTGCCTTTCAAGAGACGTAACATTGGAAGCTTCCGTCACCTCCTTTTGAAGTGAGGAGGTAAACGGCAAGTTGAAAAGAAGAGCCTTAGGAGGAGTGGTTAGAGAGCGCGGAGCTCGAATCCACTCCCAGTAATGCTCCAGTGACCCCGAAATGACTCCCTGATACCAAAGGTCATGCCCGCCTCCTGTCTCCCTCGGCGAATCTGCGATCCACAATCACCCCCACCCCCCGTAACCCACCCACACTGCAGCTCCTAACGAAGATTCCCACCCACCTGCTTGTACCCCCAGCTGAGCATCAAGAGGTTTCCAGCATTACAGTCTCAGGAGAACCCCCCCCACCCCACCCCCCACCCCTCCACCCCCCCATCCTCCGTCCCCCCCTACACTTCTCCACGCCTCCATGGAATTACTTCCATCTGGCCTACTTTCCGCCCTCGCTTTATATCACGTTGTACACTATCTATATGATGTTTTTCTGTAACACCTCCAAATGTCCTTTCTTCTAATCCTTTGTTGTTGTTTTTTTCTCATTTCAACCCTGATATTATTCAGCTTTCATTTACCTCTCAATTCCTTGGCCTTCTGCGTGCCTTATTCTGCCTCCTGTAGGCCTTTTATTAACACATTGGTGGCTTCAGGGTGAAATTGTGCCCCTATATGTTGCCTGTCTGTGCTCATTTGTGAGTCTTGGCCTTTGCCTACCCTCGGCTTACCAATGTCTCCAAACCCGAGTCTACCTTCTCCTCCTGTCTTTATTTCTCAAAAGCACAAAGGAAGGCATCATAGCTTATAGTCTCAAAGTAGCAGAATGTGAAAACCAAATATCAGCAAATTGATGTAGCACAAATCAAACATACAGTTTTTCACTTCATCCATTATTTTAAGCAGATTTCGCTAGCTCGTTGTAAGTACTGCTAAGATACTCTGTAATGTCACATATAAGTTGTTTTCAGATACATTAACCTTCTACAGGGAACTACAAGGAAGATATGTGGGATATTTTTATGTCTTATAGCTCCCATTTGGTATCAAAGATTACAGTTGTGTATTAACACAAGCAGTAGGTTATTGGACTAATGGACAAGCAGGCAGGATTTGTGCCGTGCAATAAATACTACATTTGTACTTGAGAAAATCTTCATTTTTACCATGAGCCAAATGATTTGTGATTTCAGTAAATGCCTTTATTTCACGGTTATTTGGGCCCAACACGCCATCGGTCCAAAACAGGGGGTAAGGGGCTGCAGTGGTTCAAATGACTGGAATAGTCTCATTAACACTGCAATGGGACAAAAACACGCTGCAACACTGTCAGCGAAGCAATATTAATGCAATTACAATTATCACCCCCAGAAAATGCCACAATAACCAGTGCGTTAAGCCCCTGCTCGCTCTTGCCTTTTCAGCTTCTGCTCTCAGAGTGCTCGTGGTTTCCAGTCTCCAAATCCAGATAAGTTAAAAAAAACAACAAAAAAAACACACACACACATCTTGTTGATTTGAGATTTAAATATGTTGCGCATAACTAATCACTAGTCAAAAAGCCCTTGACTTGTACGTCAATCTGTATTGTGTCATCAGTATGAACATACCAGATGCATTGATTCTGTTTTTTTGGAGCACACAGACATGCAGTTATGCATATGCAAACATGCTTGAGTCACCCGTGTGGCTTTAAGCCGCAGCGTCACACACTTGAGATTCATACAGCGAAGGCTAGATCATAGCTGTGACATGCTATCAGTGACACACTATCAGTGACGCTTGGCCATAGTCACACATATGACTCGTATTTCTGTGAAACATGATCAGCGTGGTTAAGTGTCTCGGTGGCGCATCCGTTGATCATCTGCCAGCTGCTGCTGCAAAGAATGTAAAGATTTTGGCGGGTGGCCCAACTCCTGAGAAACAAGTTAGAGCCCCTTTAGTGTTGCTAAACGTATGGAGTAGTCAGCAATATTACACTATGATGTCCGTTCTTCACACTTGATTCTTCTTTTTTTCTCACCTCACATGACGTGTATTGACGACTGTGGCCCCGCTGGTCGTATTAACCTATATTTCACCCATGGTTATGACTCATTATTAGGTGTCTCATTCAATCTCATTTCCAAGAAGTGGATTCTTAGTGTGTGGCTTTTTTAGGGTGGAGACACCATTGGTTAATTGTTTTGCAACACACTGCACTTGTGACTTGTTTGCAGTTGTTCCAGCTTCTATTATTTCCACTATAGTGGATTAGACAGACTCTTCAAAATAACTGAAAAAAGCTTGGGCGCATAACTGAAACTGCTCTTAGTCATCGTAAATTGTGGTTTTATTTGTTTGTTGGTTTTAGTTAGTTTTCTTCTTTGAAGTTATTGTTTTAACTTTTATACCATTACTTTTAATGACTAAAGTTTGGTAGATTTGGAGAATCCTCTGCCTCATTTTCACCATATTAAAATCAATGAGGAAATGAACAATTTTTTTTTTACTAAGTATATGTTGTATACTTTTTCTTTTGCAATATCTAAATTGCGAGAGCTGCAATTTTTTTAGTAAGGATAAAATGTGTCACAACATACCTTATATAAATGTAATATAGAAATTCTTTTGCATACGTTCAGCCCTAAAGATGAAATAAGTCAAATAAAAGCACATTACATTACAAAAACATTAATTAATTAACTATAATTTTTCTGCCATTGAGTAAGCCCAAAGTCTTATTGTGCAAAATGAAATGTATTTCTATAACTGAACACTACTCACACCTGCTGTTTAACAACCAGTCGACATTCTGGCAACTAGTTCTGGACAGATTATAATTTGTTGCCACACCCATCGTTCTTAAAGCCCTGCATGCTCAACAGAAAGGACACACACAGACAAGCATTTTCTTATTCTTTACTTTGCGAACACACCCTGTGCACAAGGCTTTTGAACTGTGCCAACAGGGATGTGTTTAGGTGTGTACGGGTGCTATTCTACCAACAGGGTTCCAGGTGGAGCATGCGTGCTCTGTAATCTCTCTGCAATTGTTCTAATGATGAAATTAAGACCTGGCACAGGGTGCAAGTATGTGGTGACACAAAGTTGCACAAAGTTAATCATTTACCGTGCCTGTTACATCAGCCTGAGTTCCAACATGAGTTGAGAGTTTGACGGAAAAGGGGAGCTCGACACGGGTAAGGGCAGATATTTTAGAGGAGGAAGTAAGCTCCTCTTGGACATTCGTGCCAAGTGGGTTGTGTCGACTTGTGCTTGCGCTTGCATGTTCTGTATTTTGAGGTGGAGGGAGCAGGATCATCATGGCCCCTGGAGTGCACCACAGCTCCACTCATCCCCCTCCCCACAAGCAGCAGCAGCAGCAGCAGTACTGCCGCATCATTAGGAACAATATCCTCAACTCTCTTTCTCAATCAGAACATTTCATGTCATGCAATGAGACATTTTGGCAGCCGCCACCTTGACCCCGCGTTTCTCGTCCTTAGGGTGTGATGGCGTAAGTCGCTGTCAAACCTATGAAAAGGCTGACACACACATAACTCTGTATGTTAGACATTCATTCACTATATTCTGTACAAGTATTATTTAAGACGTTGTAATGGTCAGTGCTTTTTGTTTGTGCTCACTGTTGATATCGAACACAAGATCAATTTTTTTGCTGTTGTATGATGATTCTCAACATTAGTTATTAGATGACATTGAAATGTATCTGTGGGAGAACGACGGCAATTTCCAGTGAAGTCCAAGTGAATAGAACTGTTGTGTAAATTGTGCATATTTATTTCCCAATGCTTTACTTTTCCATCGTCTTAAATCATTAAATTTGGAGCCATTATTTAAATATTGACCTGGATAGTTACAAACAGCGGGTACATACAGAGCTGAATAGCACAAGGTCCTGCAATTAACTTTAAAAAACCTTGTAAAATATAAAAAATGTAGCACTTCACCATAGGAAAGACATTTTTCCTCTGACACACTGATTACTGCAACTTGTTTTTTCATAGGTAAAATCAAGCTTTCTATAAAAGGTTTTTAAGGATAATGAAAAAAAGTCATGATTATTGATTCAGTTGCCGTGGATACATAATACAAATAAAAATACAAAAGAAGATACAGAAAAGATTCTGTCATTTTTTTTTTAAGTTTAAATGTTCTGCATCAAACACTGATCATTGGCGAGCTACATTACTAGAAATTGGGAAGGCAATCCTACAGATGAAAAAGACATGCAGTGACACTCGGGTTAGTGTGTAGAATGTAAGACCTTAAACAGACACAGAAACACAGCAAAGGTGGCACAAGTGTCAGAATGGCAGATGCTATTCCACTCCTTGCCTCCACATGGTGCATGTTGGCATGTCCTCTACTATTCAAAACTGCTGCTGTTATGTGTCTTTGTTTTTTTGCTAATAGGTGCCACATGTTGGAACTGCAGAAGTGAAACTGTCTGTCCTGTGGCTCTACAGTTGGACGATGCTGGCTGGGCCTCTTTCATAGTGGTGTTTCACCACTATGAGACCTTGTTCAGAGTAGTGCTCGCTTCTCCAATTCTCCCTTGTCCCACCTAACTGAGTGGCTCAATGTTTAATTTGGCTCGGTGTTAGTAAAAGTATAACCTGTTTTTTCTGCTGCATATTTTGTTTCTTATTAGAAAGGTTTTTTAAGTTAATGAAGCCATTTTTTTTAAATAAATGAATTTATTTAGTAGTAAATAAATGCAGTCAAAAAGAAAATCCCACAATGCTTGCAGGCGATGTAGATTCTTATGAAACGACTGAATCTTCTTGAGCTTGAACACCAGTGTTCCTCTAAATCTCCTACCTGGATTTCAAAAACTGACCAGTAGTTATTGCAGTTTTCAAGGTTTTCTTGTGGGGTCCAAAATGTTGCCCAATCAGTTGGTTTTCAAGGGGCGAAGCAGCACTGTGTCCAGCATATGTACAGGGGCACTCAAAGCTGCTCGCCTAGAAGCTGGACATGTCCTTGCACAACAACCCTGCTGTCAGTCAAGCCGCCCCACTACGTTGGGCATGACATTTAAAGTTGGGCGAAGAAGGCAGACAAAGTGCCCTTACCTCCTCCGTACTAGCCCTGCAGTGAAGCCCCTGTGTAGCGTTTGCAGATGAGTGTGTTTGTGTGTGTTGTGACTTTGGCCAGACTTGGTCTGGCATAAGGACAGCTGTCACATCTCCAACCTGTCACATGCGATACAGAGCAGATGCCAGAGGCCGGGGCATCAGGAGACACAAGAACGGACACAAGGAAAAGTGTCCTCGCGCTTGTGTGTACGTGCGTGTTCATGCACGCATGTCTGAAAGAGTAAGGAGGACGGAAGACGTGGGGTGGTGGCCACGTGAAAGGGTTTGACTCGGAGGCACTCACTAACCTTGATGTCCGAACACACACGCACGCGTGCACACTCTTCACCCGCTTTCTTAAATCCTGTCCCTGAGCAGTTGAGTCAAATTCTCTGGGGGCATGTAGTAAATACTGCCTCAACGTCCAACTACCACCCCTGCAGGACGCCCTCCTTGCGGTCTTGCAGTCGTCTGACCCAGGCCATTTCCGTGCTCATTACTTACCAATGAAGAAGTCTCTTCATTAAAGGCCTGCCTATGGCCTGTGGAGCAAAGGCTTTTTTTAATGTTCGTTCTCTGCTAATTCTTTACATAAGCAAGCAGCAGATGCCCTCAAGTGTATTGGGTTAAAAGGGCTGAAGATGTGTGTATGTGTGTAAAGAAACATTAATGGCCATTTGGGGGCTTTTATTTCATTATAGAGAGAAAAGCTCCTCTGTTTCAATTTAAGTAATGGTTTCAAGGCAGCCAGGTTAAAAGGTCAACTTTTGTTCTCATTAAGATATTTTTTCACAAGCTTCCTGTGTAGATTTGCAAAGTTTTGGGAACAGAAAATTGTGAGAGAGAATTCAAATGCCTGCAATTTCTCACCACACTGCAAGGACACCCCCTCAGCATATTCTGTATTCCATAATCAAAACCAGCTGTCAAGTAAATCATTTGTGTTGCCCTTCTACACTTTATTTTAAAAGTCCCACTTAATAGGCATGAAAACTTTGTGCAGCACAAAAGCTTCAGATACAAACATCTTTGTTTCGCTCTCAGTAGTCACAAATAAGCCACAGTATTTTAACAATGTGCAGAGGGGTCTAAAAGTCTGAGACCCGTTTCCAATTCAACTGAATGGGAAAGCGATTTCAGACTTTCAGACCCCACTGCATTTTAAAAGCAAGTTGTACTTCCTCTATGCCTGAAGGATTGTGGGTTTTGAAGCAACTGTTCATGGGACTTAAGCCGTCATTATGATGAAGAATGTTTAAAGTGATACAGGAAATCCCACAGCTGCATAGCAACTACCTGAGGTCCCAAATTACTTAAATGCAGTTTGTATCTGCTCACACAAAGAGAGATGTGTATGAGCACAGCAGTGGTCACCAACCAATCCAAATAGGAGCTAGGATTGAAGCTAGAAGCTGATGGGTCAGATGATAAGATTCGCCTGCAGCAATACGCACCATTCGAACAGCCAGTTATAATAGTTTCAATTATATATTGTTTTGTTCACATATTGTTTTTTTTTAATGTAATACATTTGACTACACACATGACTCATGATGGATATTTTCATAGTTTGTCCTGAGGAAATGAAGGTACGGCAAGAAATCAAACACACCCTTCAGCCTAGAAGACAAATCTTCAAATGTGACACATTAACAGATTAAAAAAACGCAGCAGCTATTAGGCAACAGGTGTAATAAAAGACTGCCATAATAGACTAGGTGTCACAATAGATTTAGTGCACTCGTGCCAGGTTTTGTGATGCACGGATGCACATCCTTGGTTTTACCTTGACGCCGTGTTGGAGATCCTGTCGGCTTCTGAAAAAAGGGATTATTATTATAAACAAATTTGCAACAGCAGTGCTACACTGTTAACTTCTGTGATAAATACAATGCATTTTCTGTAAGTCCCAATGTCATTTACTTATGCAAAGCTTTTAACGTAAAACAAGAGCAGCAGTGATTGCTTTGATTTAGCAGCTTAAACTATTTGCGCAATGCGGTCTACATGTGGCTTCAGGAGTGAATACAAGCAAATGACCTTTCAACTGAAATTCCTCACGAATTCCACGACAACAGGTTGATCGTGATCGACAGGTTGGTGACCCAGAAGCTTTTTTAATTTAATAGGTGTAAATAATATTTTAAGTGTAAAAGTGTGCGTTTCATACCCCGAATTACTGGCGATAAAACTTGGCGCAACTCATGTTGGCAAATAGTGTTTGCGTGTTTCTTCTCAGTTTTATAAAAAAGTTTTGTGTTTTTGAAATAATCATGTGAATTTGATGCGTAGTGGTACTTAACTTAAACCGACAAAAAACTATTTTTATCTGCGCAGCTTCAGCTCCCTTGCACAGCACATTAATTTAGAATGGCAATAGCTAAAACTTAAAGGGTCTGCCTTTAGTTTTTTTGTTTGTTTGTTTGTTTCGTTGATGCAATATGACTTGTGACAGCTCTTCGCTGTCTTCTGGGACAAGATGAGTCTGAATCATTCCACAAAAAGGCCGTCCCTTCAACAGCACCCTTGGTCTGACCGAGTCCCAGGATGGTCCACTGCAGCCCGCACAGAGCCGCCCCATGTTCCTCTTCTGGCCTCCTCACCTTCCTGTTGATTTTCATTCATCTGTTTACTCTGTTCCAGTCCAGAGGAACCATCCATTAAATCACCTTTAAAGATGAGAACTGGACTTGACAGCTACAAACTGGAGCAAAACAATCTTTTCACAAAAACCCCACGCCCACCCCAGACCCACATCGCCATGCCTGTTCATGTCTGTCCCATATCGTCAGCGGCAGAAGCCGCGAGCGCTGCTGTGAGACAGAGGGCAGTTCTTGTTTACTAATGCACACTATATTGATGTGAGCTGATTCCATCAGGCAACACTTTTGGATGCCACACACCCTGCCGTCTTTCACTGCCTCCCTTCAACTCCTTATGTCTTTACCCCCTAATGTATCTGCCGCGACAAGGCAAACTGCGTGACAGTCTGCAGAGCTGCAGCCATTGTTGTGACTGCTGATATCTGCATGTTTGTAAATGCTCTGTAGACTAACGAACTGTTCATTAATGAGCCTTATATTTGCACTTCATGATACACACTTAAGGATAAAACTCTTAAAACCTGCCGCCTCTGGACCTGAAGTCTGTCATACACACAGGGCTGCAACTAACTCATATTCATTTCATTGTTTTGATTTATTTGATTTTATTTATTTATATTTGTTTAATTCAACACTGTAGTTAGAATCATTAGATTACATGCAGAGAAAATTAATTCTGCTCCACTTGGAGAGGACATGTTCAGTGAAGGAATTTTATTTTCCGCCCACTCAGATGTATTTTTCTCAAACCAATGGTCACTTCAGTTTTTGATTAACAGGCATGTGTAATTAGTTAATAGGCCTGATCAAGTTTTAGGCTGCCTTGCTGCAAACTGGTTTCACTTTGCCTCTGTCCATCATGTATGGTGGTTAGATTTCCTCTCACCACGGCGGGCAGCGATTATAACAAATGGATGAGTTCAAACCATCTGTAAGACATTTGATTAACGCTGCCGAGCCTCTGTCGGGAGAGCGAGGCCAGAATTGTGCTTGATGTGGAATCACTCTAATGACAGTGCCGCGGAAGTAGCCACGCTCTAGGAAAAACATCACAGAATGAGAAATTAGAACCTCGGAGAGACAGACGAGGTTTGTAGCGAGCAGCTCCGGGTGGCCTCTGCATCCATCTCACACATGATTTGATTGGTGCTCCCAGTCATCAGCTCAGCCTCATGGTGCAGCTGTTGAAGCTAATGTGGCATGAAACTAAACAGATGTTTCTTCTGGTGTCTTTCCTCCTCTCCTCTCCATCTTCTTCAACATTTTGGGACTTGCACACTTGTTGTGTAACCCATCGTTGGTTTTCCATCAAATCTGAACCCTGTAACCAGCATCTGAAACCTTTTCCGATCTTCTGACGTTTAGCTTCTAACTATTTTAAATTACAGAAAGTATAACTCAGGTTCGCATTCACAGAGCAGTAGCTCAAACTGCTTTAGACAGATAAAATATTCATTGTTCTGGAATGACAACCTCTTTGATGTATATGTTGCTCAAACTAAAATCCTGATGTTGAGCATCATGTTCAGCATCTTAGTTTAGGGTGTTAGCATGCTAACATTTGCTAATAAGCACAAGTACAGCAGAGGCATATGGGAATGTATTTAGTCATAAACCAAAATAGTGGACCAGTTTTTACCAGTCTTTGAAAGTGTTGACCTGATGATGGCGCTATGAAAGGTTAAGGGGTTGCCAGAGTTATTACAATCCATCCTGAGGGGAACAGTAATGTCTGTACAATCCATCCAAAACCACAAGTGTCAGCCTTGTGGTGGTGCTAAGGGAGAAGCCAGAGGATTACCAGCATCATTAAGAAACGTGAGAACCAAACCGTTCCAGTCCATCAAGTAGATATTGTGACATTTAACTGGGTAACTGAAAACCCAAAGATCCCCAAAGACAGTCTGCATCTTTCTCTGGAGACCATGAATGTCTGTCCAAAATTTCATGGCAATCCAACCAATAGTTGTTGAGATGGTCTGCACCAAAGAGGAGGGCAAACCAAACATCACACAGATGTCACACGGCTAGCATGGTTAATATAAAGAGAGAACAGATCCATGTATCTATTGATAGATTGACCGGCTTCGAATGGTATCTAGAACCTAACCATAACAATCTCATGTATGGTCTATGTAAAGGAGTCCCAGCCCACATCTCAATGGTATGTTGCTTAGGTGTTGTGTTTTGTCATCGTCTTTCTCAGGACACAGCTCTGGACCCTGGAGAGGATGTGGCCCTTCTCTCTGTGAGCTTCGAGGATGCTGAGGCCACCCAAGTCTTTCCTAAACTCTACCTCTCGCCCAGCATTGAACAGTAAGTACATCACATCAATCGTTCACTCGCTCTGTTTTCCATTTATCAGTTTTATTTTACGTTTTGATGAAGATAATGAATTGTGTATACAGCCTGGGGGCCCCATTTGGTCCCAAGGATGTACCAAACACAGCTGAGTCAAACATGAATCAAATGGATTTATAGCTATTTAAAGGGGCTTTTGGTAAGTTTTGTCTGCCGCTGAACACTTCCCGGTTTCTTGCTGGGAGTGGGTCATGATGACTCTTCAGGACAGACTGTGAGTCGCTATTGGAAAGTGAGGAGACGGACAGGGGATAGCTGTTGTTAAGGTAACCATTTGGATCTAACTAAACTCTTATTTCATTGGGATGTTACAAAACCAATCTACTAGTCTCGCCACACTCCTTAGTACAAATCTTGTATTTGTCTTCCATCACATGCAAAATTCTATATAAGGATGAAGAATGAAAAAAGTCTTGTTTGTTTTAGTAACTCGCTCATAAAGACGAGATACCTTGAGAATCACGGGGGAGGGGTAGGAAAGGTCAGCCAAAGGTGATGTGGGCCCTCTCGGCACTCCTCCTGATTTCTAGGATACAAGATGTAGTTGACGGATTAGCCTGAGTGTGTTGTGAATCCAGCGACATGTTATGTCATTGTGAATAATCCCATATCCTAGCGTCTGGACTCATCAGTCGGTTCCTCAAAAACAATAAGGGAAGAACAAAAAAATGAGATGGATGACACACAGCGTCTGAGCTCGGGATGACTGGATGTCTGCTGACATCTGGGGTGTTAACAGTACAGAGCCTGTGTGTACATCTCTGTCTGTATATTTGTGTGTGTGTGTGTGCGTGCGTGCGTGCGCGTGTGCGCGTGTGCAGGCTTGTGTGGAATGTTTTCTGTGAGTCTGTGGGCACTGTGTGAGTGGGTACTTCAGCAGTGTGCGTATTCTCTTTGTTCAAAACCATTTTTTTTTTTTTGTCTTGCTAGATTTAGTTTGTATGTACGTGTTGGTGTGCATTTGTCAGTTTACATTTGTGTGTGTCTGTGTGTGCAGATGGGCGTGTGTGTGTGTGTTTGGATGCATGCATGCTTGTGGGTTTTTATATCCCAAATGTATGTCTGTTTTCATGGGTTTGTGTGCATGCACCAGTATTTGAACAGGCGTTGCTCTCAACACAGACTTGATAAGTAGATAGATAAGTGTGTGTGTGTGCGTGTTTGTGTGTGTGTGAGAGAGAGAGAGAGAGAGAGAGAGAGAGAGAGAGAGAGTGAGCGAGCGAGCGAGCGAGCCAGGTATGGGCCCACTCTGACCTCAGGGCCCCACAGTCTGGGCTTGGAATAATCTCAGGCTGATGTTTATTTACAAGCACACGCCCCGTCGCACCAGGTTAACAGACCTCTGCCGCCCACCCCCCCACCCCCCAAACCACCACCACCACCACACCACTACCACCACTCTTTCTCACTCTCTCTCTCTCTCTCTCTCTTCCTCCTGTCTCACCATGTTTTATTTTTTTTATTTCTCATCCTCCATGCTTCTCTGTGGCTCTCTCTTTTTTTCTGTCCTGCTCTCTAATTGTTTTTTTTTTTTGTTTTTTTTTTTTACATTAATGAGATCCTTCCCTCCCTTCGTCTGTCATCTCCCATTTTCCTTCCATGTTTGCACATTATCTCTCCTTTACCACATCTGTCCACTTGTCTTTGCACTCCAATTCAGTCTCTAAAGTAGATACGTGCACACACACACACACACACACACACACACACACACACGGACACTCCTCCACTCCAATATGTTGAAATGAACTATGACAAGACCTTATCCTCATGCAGGAACTGCAACAAAATAGCCTAATTACACCACACAAAGCAAAGGTCACCTACCTGCTGCCTGTCCTACATAATCCTGGTTTTGTCCGTGCTGTGCATGTGTAAGAGCATATCAAAGCAATAACATGCGAGATGCTGCTGTATCTCCTTCAGAAGACACAGCTCATCTAACCTTGATGTACAAAAACCTCCAGGATGTTTCATTTATTTTTTATTGTAGTATTGAGCACTGAATACAAAGATGCACTGCTTTAGTTTTTAGTTTAATATTCATATTTTCTGCTCTGTGCGGCTCACACGTCGGCCATATTAATTTGTCTTTTAACCAGGATTGTGTTGTGTTTTTTTTTGTTTTTTTTGATGGACAACATTCTGCACAGAAAAGATATTGTTATTGCAGAATGAATCTGAGAGTAGATCTGTGTGTTCACTGCATATGTCTGCTCGTTTTAAGATGGAGCTGAGTGTGTGTGTGTGAGAAACACTGACCTTACCGAGGCTCCAGACCAGACTGAAGCTGTTGCAGTGATGTTAGAGGCTCTGCTCCACTGCCAGTCGTGTGAGGAGAACAGACAGAAGGAGGCTAAAGGCAGCAAAGTGGAGAGCAGGAAGTGGGGAAGCTACGGCGCAGGGGATGGAGAGGGGTGGTTGCTGGCAGGAGCGGCAGGGGGTGGGGGGGGGTTAGATAAAGGAGGAGATGCTATAAAACCAACCCTCCACATCTAAACCCTCTAAGAAACATGTGAAAATGCAGAGGCTTAACAGTGCTGCATCGAGCCAAGCCTCTCACTTTAACACCCTTCTTCTCCTGCTTAATGTTGCCGCTTTGTCTTGAGATATTTGCACATATGCATATCAAGGCCGTGTATGAATGTACTCCGCTACATGCCTTTGTGCACCTTTTTGTCAGCTGTGTGGGAGTGTGTTAATTCATGACCCAGGGCGAGAATGTATGTCTTCTCCACTATTGTTTGAAGACAAACGGTTGCATGCGTGTGCGAGTTCGTGCATCAGCGCATTTGTGTTGTATTCACTTGCGGATGCCACTTAATTAAGCATGCGCATGTGTGTGAGCCAGCCCTTTTTTGCCGTATGTGTGTTTATGCAGATCTGTTACCCTGTTAGTTTTCCCTCCGTGTCCTTACTGACCCTTGTTAGTCTTTGGTCTTGTGTAGCTGCCCATTATCTCTGCATTGGCTCCAGTGAAGAGGAAAACTCATTTGTTGCAGTGTGCCTGCACATTTCTGTTTTTCTAGCAAGCGTTTGATAGACTGCGACATTCAGGAGGTTCTGCATGAACCCGAGCTGCTGCAAATGTTCACAATATCGTATAATGCCAAGATAAAATTCATATCAAAACTGTTTTGGAAATTCTTTAAATCAGTTCTGATTTTTCTGAAATGGTGAATGTAGCAGCTGTGGACAACTGCAGTAACTGGCTCAGCTTTGGTTTTGGCACCACTGGATTTCAGTGTTATTACAGGCTGTCATATCAACTACATCTATTCAGTGTCAAAATATTCTGGGCTTCTTTATGTCCACAATCTTTTCTGTCATTTTATCTTTTAATCAATCATCCTCTGTGCGGACGTCCTCCATCTGTCCACCCAACCATCTCCCACTCCCTTATCTCCTATCCTATACTGCTGTCCTTTCTGTCTTATACTTTCTTTTAATTATAGTTTTAATGCACAAATTTCTCAGTCCTGGTGGAATGATGACATCAGGGGTTACCATGGTAACAGGAAGTGTTTGATATTACAGCAAACCCTCTTGGGGCAGCTACTCGGTCAGATATACAGATGAGTAGTTATCTGTTTACAGTGCAGCCAAACAAACTAGGTTACAACAAACAAAGTTCTTTAATGAAGTTATTATTATTGAAGTGCAATCAGTGATCTGATTTCATGTCTTGCTGAGTAGTTTGAGGTATGTAGTACGTCGCACATTACTCTTTATCCAACAGCTAACTGCTCCAGATTCTTCTTTTACTCCCTTGCAAAAGTGGAGGCCCGTCTTTGCAGGAGGCGTTTCAGTCGCACTCGTTTATTCGTCCATCTTCTCACACATATCTGACGAACAGATCATCATCGTGCTTCTGTTTCTGTCAATCCAGCTGTCTACACAGGCCACGCAACAGCTCGCATTTCACTCATGCTATAGGCTCATAACCAGGTCCCAATGCCTATTTTTAGGTTTCAAGTCGAGGGCTGCTAAAATACAGGTGACCTACATCACTATCAAACCTAAATGCACCCTGTGTAGACACATGCTGCTCTCACTACATGGGCTGTGTCGACATTGTGTTAAAAATGGTTGGCTGATGAAAAAAAGAAAAAGAAAAAAGTTGCAGCGAACAGCCACGTCTTGTTTTATAGACCCAACCACAGTCATCGCTGACCACGATGACAAACATACGGTGTTTTCCCAGGGCTGCTTCACAATAAAAGCCACATATTTTTTCGCCAGCTGAAAGCTTTTAATGTGATGCTGCAGCAGCAGGAGGAAATGGGTTGGGTTGGCATTAGCAGTAACTTATTGCAGCTCTGACTCAGTGTAAAGAGAGTGAACAGTGAACAGTGAGGCTGTTAGCAGTGGGATGAAATTACCCTGTGAATCCCTCATGCAGAGGCAGACTGAATCTGAATCCAGTAAAAACTGCTATATAGTTGTACATTGATTGACATTGCCGAAAAATTGCAACCCATGAATAGATTTCATGAAAATCTAAAGTATTATATACTTTAACCCAAGCTGCCACCAAAAATCACATCAGAACACCTTTGGAGAACGGTGTAAATCAGCCCTCATTATATGACATGTTGGATGTACAGGCGTCATTTCAGCTTTGGTTTTGGCACCATTGGATTTCAGTGTTGGTACAGGCTGTCATATCGGCTACATCTATTTTGTGTCAGGATGTTCCAGGGTTTTTTCTGTCTGCAGTTTCGATCTCCGTGTTCTTGTTTCCCTGTCATTTTATCATTTTATCATTTTATCATTTTATCAATCGTCCGATCATTTTGTCCGTTGTTCTGTCATCTGTCCATTCATCGTCCTATTCCTTGTTTCCTTATCCTTCCCTGCTATCCTGTCTATCTTACTTTAAAAAAAAAAAAAAAATCACTTTCTCCAGTTTTTAACTCTCGTCTTCTCGGTCGTATCTCTCCAACCCCCTCCTCCTCCCTTTCCCTCCTGTTTTTCACATGTCTGCCGCCTGTCTCTTTTCTCTCCATCTTTCTCCGTTTTTCTATCACTCTCCTCTGCTGATCCCTCTGGCTGATCCTCAAAGGGAACCGAGAGAGTGAGTGGGACTTAAAAGAGAGAGAAGCGTTGTGCTCTACCCAGCAAGGTCGTCCCTCGCTCGACTGAAATGCAGCGAGGGAAAAAAAAACAACACATACACAGCACAAGGGAGAGGAGAGCTTTTCCCTCTCTCTCCTTTCTCTTTCCTCCACCTCTCTACTCTTCTCTCCCATCACTCCTGAGTTGTTTGATATCTCACTTTTACTCTCCTTCAGCAGGGGCTCGGATCTAAAAGCTCTGAACGCAAACTCGTAAGCCCCCTGAGCTACAGTGTTATACCTCTATTTCTATTCCCTCTTCCTCTCTCTTTCTTGCTCCTTCTGTTACTTTTTCTTCCTCTGTCTTCAAACAGATCATCACTGTAATGTTTTCTGCCTTACAGAGCAGCAAGGGGGAAAAAAATGATGTTGAAATACCCCGACAGACACCCACGTTTTTACCAATAATGTACAGTTTACGTCGGCTCCTCTCTTTGATGGGACTGTACCACTGTATTTGCTTCTTTTTCTGTAGAAATTATTGATTATGATAAGTCAAATGCCTGTTCTTCTGTAGGCTCGGAGATTCACCTGCTTAAGATTCAGTGTTCATTCGTTATATAATGTTTTACAGGCTGCCTAGAAGAAAATATACTGTGAAAGGCATGGTGTCACGCTGTGTAGCTCCTGTGATTTTCCCTCCCTACTCATTTCAACTAGCTGTTAAGTGTTCAATAGATGTAGGCATTTAGAGAAAATCAGAAATGTTAGCTTTGGAGGCATCTTTGGGTATTTGTTGTCAAGCCAAATTATGTCTTGAACAGCGAGTGTTGTGTGGAGGTCATGGTATGATCAGACCAAGTAAGGAGATGTGGGGTTTTTCAAGGAGTCTAATATCCCAGTGTAACAGAATAGTTATGAGAAAGGGCAGTAGCAGTCGCTTGGATCAAGTGGGAGTCGGTTGGGAGTGTGTGACTTGGGTCTCTGTACATTCCAATTAAAGATATGAATCGCTGTTGGATTGGGGAGAGGTTTTCCAAAGATGCAGGTCAAATATGTCTTTGTGGAATTTTTTAACATCAAAGCATCAAACAGTTTTTCTGCAGAGCTGATATGATCCCCCCTTTTAAACAGAGATCCCGCCGTTTAGAAGACACTTCATCATGCCGGTTCTGCTTGTTTAGATAGCATGCCATCGAATATGGACTCAGAGGCGTGATGTGTAACCATATAGACTGTATATTAAAAAAAACAGCGTCAGTACCTTTTTATACAGAACACTGAGGCAGAATTAAGGCACAGCATTCCCGCTAACTTTCTCTGTCTGCCTTTTGGTGCTAAGAATTTAGTGTATAGTGGGTTTTCTGCAACAAAAAAAAAAAAAGAAAAAAAAAAGAGCTGCTCACTGCGGCTGGAAACAACACTGATGAGTGGGTTGAGAGTGAATCAAAACAGTGAAGCAGTGATAACCAAAACAATGAGCTGAAAGATGCTCAAACGCTTAGTAGAGCAGCGAGGGACTGTAGAGTCAGGTGATATTTCTGTGTGGGATCATCATCTTGAGCAACTCCTTTGAAATAGAAGTAGTCATGTGATCCATTGTTGATATAAAAATGTGATGCTGTGGATGGGGCCAGGCACAAACACGTGTTTTAACCACTTTAAAAAAAAAAAAAAAAAAAAAAATGGCTACAGAAAAGTGGCCCGTAAATAATAAACAATATCAGTTGAAGTGTACGGTTTATTTTGAATATTTTCACTGCTTTCCTCAGCCCTTTCCTCTGGAACTACATTTTCTCAACCGCTGTACCACCGTATTCCTACGCACAAGCACGTTTTTTTTTGCGCCCGGCCTCATCCACAGCAGCTCAGCTTCTGTGCCGGTGCTCCCGGCTGCTTCTCAAAACTGTGAGCATGCCGATCCAAAATCTACTGCAGGTTATACACTGACTATGTATAGGTACCCAACACAAGCCCACGTCAAAAACCCCAACTATCACTTTATAGTTCACCATGATCAATAACAGTGATTGAAACCAAAATATGTGGCAAATACTAGCACCTGTGCTGTGGCTTCTGCTGTGTTTCCCACATTTGCCACTGATTGTGAAACTTCAAAAGAAGTGTTTATTCATTTATTCATTATGGTGAGAGGGGAGGGGTTAATTCAAAATACCTTGCGTGTATATTTTCAAATTATCATTCGCATGACTCGAAGAGTAAGAAAATTCAGTATTAATTCAACCTGCACGTTGCTCTTTCACAGATGTGTGCCAGAAGTGTCTCTTCAAGCAGTTACCTGCAGCAGGAAAATGCTCATTAGCATGGCTTATTTATCTGTAATAGTGAAGGATTTGAGTTAGTAATTTGAGTTGCGATTGTGTCCTTGCAGCTTGGATCAGTTACGGGGAATTTCAGTGTTTAATTTACAATCATCATTAAGAACCCCATGTGCAGTTTTTTTTTTTTTTTATTTATCATCATCGCTTTTGTGTCTCCACCAACTGTTTTATAACCAGACTCGTCGCTCTTTTCATTTTCACTTTTACTTCTCGTTTACCTGATTGTACTGTGCCCATGAGATGAGTTGGATACATCTCTCCTTCCCCCAGAAAACCTGCTGCATTGCATAAAAGAATCGAGTGGGCACCGTCTCTGCCCCCAAACCAGATTTAGGAGCCCAGAAAAATCAACACAGAGAGACAGTTTTAGGCTGCAGTGCACTAATGTTTGTGTATCTGCATTTGCCTTTAGGTGCCTGCGCGCGTGTGTGTGTGTGTGTGTGTGTGTGTGTGTGTGTGTGTGTGTGTGTGTGTGTGTCTGGGCGTGCGCATGCCCGCCTGCCTGCCTGCTGATGTGTGTGAGTGAGTGAGTGTGTGTGTGTGTGTGTGTGTGTGTGTGTGCATGTGCCTGTGTGGGTGTGTACAGTTTGTGTGTGTCCCTTCTCCAGGGTCTGTAGAGGTGTTGTATAGCCTTTGAAAATGTTTGCATTTCGATCAGATATTTTTCAAGGTTTTGTGAACATCTTGTCACAGTCAGAAATTGTCAGTCTGATATAATAAATTCACCACTAACCCAGCAAACCCACTCGACAGTCTAAGATGTCAGCGCAGACGCATCTCTCACTCTCAGCAGCTCAAAGCACTCTGCCACTTCTTCCTCCTCCTTGTCACCTTGAACACTTGTGCATTATGTGTCTGTGTGAAGTGAGTTTTGTGATGCTACTTTATCATTGGTAACACAGTCGCTTCGATACGTGGGCCATCTCTGATTCCTCTTGTTCGGAATACGATGTGTGTCTTCGCGCAATATCGTCACATCTGAAGAAGCTGAAAGTAGTACAGCATGATTGAGAGTTTCCAAATGATTTGGCAGTTTTGTGGCTGTTACTAATAAATGTGTTACCTAGAAACTATATAACAATTTACAGGAGGGAATCACATGGGTAATATTACAAGCATAATAAGGGGAGAAAATAGAAAATATCAGAGGAATACAGAAGAAGAAATGGTGAAAAAGTGATTATACAAAGAACACACATTTTCAGGTTTGTTTTATTGATCTTAATGAGTGCATAGCGTGTGTGTGTTTGTGTGTGTGCGCGTGCGCGTGCATGCGAGCACACATCTGTATGTGTGTGCACGTCTGTGTGTGTTTGTGTGTGTGTCAGAGAGAGAGTCATTCATACTACAAAAAAACAATGGTAAAATAGTCGTTTGTAATTTGTTTAGTCTGTGCTACTGAGTTTTTTGTTCTTGTTTTTATGCCATATGTTTTTTTGTGTAACAAAAAGAAGAACATTCACTTCAACGTTCACTTGCAAAGTTTGACTCGTGTTATATGCGTGTAAAAGCAACCTAGACCGTATATTCATGCTTCAAGTCTATTTTGTCCTATTTCACCTGCGTAACCACAGGCACTACAGCCCTCGAGGCACTGAACTTGAACGCAACCTGAGTAGACACAGGTGAAGGACTAAAGCTTTTCATGCTGCTTTGCTAATGTGCTACTTTTGCTATGTGGGCTGTGTTGACACAGTGTTTGGCTACTAAGATACACTGGTTACGCTTCGGGAAAGATTCCAGTTTTACATATTGAAAGCGAAACCTGTTCTGTCTTGTGCTTCAATTAACTCTTGTCTTGGCTAACCAAGAGTTTTAAGCGCCTCAACACAACCATACAAATCGTTACCATGCTTTGGTCACCACGAGTGGATATTACATTGCAGGCGTGGACATTGGAAGGAAAACAACGTGAAGTGAATAATTTCTAAGTATCAACATTTTGATTTGTTCATTAAAACCATTTTCTCATTATGTTGATGTACAGTGTCATTCCAGCTGCATTGCATTTCTCACAAAATGCATATGCTGTTGCATTTAGAAGTATATAAATGTAATTTCTAGGCGCCATGGTTGTTTGTGTGGTACATACTGTATTATGTGCCAGAATTCATTGCTCCACCTGGTCCTTCATCCTCCTTGTCCCCAAAACTGGACCTGTTTTGGGGAGGGGGAAGTATTCAGGGGCTGGAAGCTCCCCAGTTTGTCAGACGTGGTCCTGCTTATTGTTACACACAACATACTGTAGATCACCTCACCTGCTGCTCTTAACTGTTGCATTTCAAAAGGCAGCACAAGAGTATATCCTGTCTAAAGCCTTAGTAATCCAGCAGTTATACAATAGTATGATAGTCACAACCTGCAGGGGGGTTATGTGGAGTTCACATGGCCATGAGCACCAACCCCTCCACCAAATATATCCGCTAAGACCAGTAGCTGATGATGGGTGATGGTGGGTAATAGGAAAATTTTGGCCCGTTGCCCGACCTTATAATATACTAGCATGAAGGTGTAATGGTTGTGGCTTGAGGCTCTGATTAATCTGGTTTCATCCAAATGGATGATGAATAGACAATCAGAGTAAAATTCAGCGCTGCTCTGCCAGGATGGTCACCTCATAATGGAAAGGTTACTGACTCTTATTGCCATAGGCCAACGGTGCCTTTCCTACTCACGGAGGAAGAATAGGATGTTATTTAGTTTAAACGGTCAACAAAGAGAGTCATATGTGGGCCTCTGAAGACCCTCCAGGCTTAAGGAAATGAAGAAGGCAATCAAAATGGAAATGTTGCTGCTTTGAAACTACATTTGAATCTCCAAGCAGTTCTTCTTGGACTTATCTTTCACTTGGGTAATGAATCATATCTGCCCTCTTTACAATTGAGCCTTTATCTGCTCTCACGCTGTCACTGCACTGTCATGCACACCCTCTCTCTCTCTCTCTCTCTTTCTTTCTCTCTCTCTCTCTCTCTCTCTCTCTCTCTCTCACACACACTCACACACACACACACACACACACACACACACCAAACCACACATAAACAAACAAACTGAGCTTCGTCACCATCCACCTGAGTCACACAGGATAATCTCTGTGGTTGATGAAGTCACAGGCAGCCCTGTCACTGTACAGTGTGTGTGTGTGTGTGTTTGTTTACATGTATGCATGTACACTGTCTAGTGTAAATATGTCATACAGTAGGTTACATTGCTCACAGGGGTTGTGTTAGGCGGCATGTCTGCATGATGACTGCAGTGTGTGTGGGTAGTGTTGAGAGCAGTGTCACCAGTGGAGACAGAAGCGGGGACTCTTCAGGGTGTCACTTGGAAAGTAAAACACCATTATGTCTAGAGTCTGAGCCCACCCACTGGAAGCTCAATTTAAAGCAATATAATGCTGACTCACTGAGTGAACACTGACATTGATGAAAGTACCGTACCATTTACTAGTAGTTTCAGGAAGTATTCAGACCCCTTCAGACTTGAAACTGTAATTGCGGGCTTCTGAATTAAAGTAAATGAGAGATTTCAGTTTTTTAATTTCATTTTCACTCTGTGGTTGTGGGTTAATGTGTGGAGATTGATGAACAATTTTATCAATTTAAAATTAAAGCAACACAATAAAGTGAAGGGGTTTGAACAGTGTATTGAAACTTTACCCATACTCAAAATGTGCACACAGATTTCCATCAGTCGGTTGCATTGCATTTTTTTTAAGATCAGCACCTGCAGCATATCACGTTGGTCAGAGCTCTCTCAGCCCACTGTTGGGTTAAAGGGGAACTCCGCTGATTTTTACACATAAAGGTCAGTCTTCTAGTTGTGGGGAGTACGACTCAGCCTCTGCAAACAGCTGTGTAATGCCTTCTGTGGTTCGGGAGGAGCCGTGCCAATGCCAAGAAAATAACCCAGATGATGTCATCAAGATTATCAGAATTTGGACTTGATGACTGTAAAATTATAACAAGAGGGCTGCGTTTTAAAAACTGGGAGTTTGGAGTTTGAAAAATGAAGACACTAACCAGGCAGTGACGGTCTAATAAAACATGCTATTGGTTGATTTATTGAAACTGTAGGATCCAGTGTTTCTGGAGCCTGACTCTCATTTAAAAGTCAAAATATTTGGGCCTCTGCTGCTTTTATTTTCTTTTTAATTTAACTTTATGTTTTTTAATCTTTTATAAGAGGTCACCCAATTGTATGAAATTGTTTTACTAAATCACTGGAATACCCCTTTAATACTTACACACATGAATCTGCATTGGTTATGAATCTTGTGTCATCTTTGAGTATTCTCATATCCTGCTCAAACACAGTGTGCAAGTTAATTTGCTGCCTTTTGTCTTATTTGATTCTCCCCATCACCTTAACCTTGAGATCAGGTGTTGCACCTCAAATGTGTGACTTCATGTTCGTTTCACATAATTCAGTTTTTTCAGGCTGCTGCAGTGAAATGTGACTCATGTTTAAGGTCAGCATCTTTTAGTTGAGGTTGATAGGTCTGTTGGGTGGAGGCAGAAAACTTTACTTTTAATCCCATTTTAGAACATTGGTTCCCAAGGAGTGGGGATCCATTGTTGCTCTATCACGAGTGGGTCAATTTCATAACAAAATAAATGAATAAATGATTATCGTGTGCTTTCCAGAGCCTGAGGAAAGGCTAACATGCCATAACAAGCTGAAGAAATATGAAACAGAATGTATTCAACTTTGTTTAATTTAAACTGAACACAATAAAGAAAAAACATGTTTGATGCAGAGAAGTACTGGTATGGGTTGAAACTAAGCGGCAACTTCTGGGGCTGAAAAATGATACCAACAAGTGCAAAAAACTGCAGTTCCTCAAATTACCGCTAGAGCCTGGCTTCAAAAATGAGTCAATCCTTATAGACTCCCATGTTAAAATGTCCACTGTTGGATTAGCCAGGAATTAGGTGGAGTAAGGCACTGCCAAGATGGCGGTGGTATAGCAGCCCACTCTGAGCTTTGAAAACTCTCTTCAAAAACCTATAGGTGACATCATGGAGGCTACATCCATTTTTATTTATAATCTATGGTTGAAACTCAGCTTGAAAACACCTTTTTTTCTTCATTTTTGCTTTTCTTTTTATCAGGCCTATTTACATGTTCAGCTGTAAAATGGTTTTAGAAGCCTAAATAAGCCTGTCATAGTTGTGCCTGCAATTGCAATGCTTTTTAATGTTTTTTGAAATGTTGCTTGTAAGCCCTAATTGCTACTCTTGCTGCAGTGCTTATTTTACTGAGCTGTAAGCCTCAGTTGTAGCCTACTTTCTTTTCCACCCTTGACTTTTCATCTTTTGTAATAAAATGATGGGTGTATAGCTCCATGGATATCATTGTCTTCTCACAGCATGACGGTCCTGGGTTGGAATCCATTGACAGACAGAATGGGTGTAGATCATGACCTACAGGGAAAAGCAAAGGCTAGACCAATTGGTAATCATTGTAAGAACACAAATAAGTTTTGGATGCTGAAAGACCTTTTGTTTGAGGTCAGGGCAAGAACCTAGTGTCTAATCTGTCTTACTTCAAACGGCAAAAACCACTGAAATACAAAAGTGCATCACGTTTGTTCACATGCCTGCCATTGACACAAATGAGTGACGAACACACCACCATCTATTTTGCGCCTCTGTCCACATTTCCATCTGAATGATATGGAGCTATTCTTAGATCTGTGGGAGGATAGATGGGCATCATTTAGATTTTCATTTTCAAAGGCTTCTCTCCTCATCGCTGTAAGCTATTTTCAATCGACCATTTGTCGGGTGCACAGCAAAATGCACAGGATAATGCTAATTATGTGCACAAAGCCTGCTGTAAATGGTGGCTTTGGAGTTTTTGAGAAAAGGATTTTGACAATAAAAATGGCTTCATGACAGATTTCGGGGCTTCTCTGTGTACATGACCTTATTAATATTCAGTTTAGCATCAGTTCCAAAGAGACTAAACTTAGACCAGTGATCTGGAGTCAGCGCTGTTACAACATACTTGAATCTTTGTGGATGGGTGTGACTCTTATCTTAATTTTTTAATAAGCTGCTTTTCTACGCAAAGCATCCTTCAGTTAGTTATTCTGAATTCACTTCCCAGACTATCTGTTATTTACACTCAAGACTTAGAGTCCAGCCACTGTTGACCTTTTCCTGACGCCTGTTGAGACATCATATTTTCCTGTAAACATTTGTGGGTTTTGGTCATGACAGTAAGGTGGAGCACATCATGAGGTGCTTCCTCCGTCCTCCTCACTACTCCCACAACATTTCTTTGGAATTTTCAACATTGTGAAATTCTCAGGACTTTTGTGTTGCTTCGTATCAACATGGCAAAATGTGGAATATATTTTCATACATACACCAAGAGGATGGGAAAAAAAAGGGATTTCTTCATGGCTTTGGATGGATGATGTGATGGAATTGCTGGGATCATAATTGTGGTCTATACTCACTGTTGTTGTGTTTCACCTTTTGACACATAATTACCATTTTAACATCATAGACTTTGTGATCAACTAAAGAGCAAGCCCCAGGGGCTGCATCTCAACATATGTGATCTTTGACCTTTAATATAATCTTGCAGGATGTATGCCGTGTACGTGCATCATGCATGCTTAACCTGATGAACGGCAGTCATCCGCAGCAGCACTGCTTTTGAAATGACATAAGAGCGTTTGTAAATGTCCTGAGACTGTTTTGCTCTAATGAAGGCTGAAATAAAAATAGAAAGCAGCGGGAGAAATCCTCTTCTATGTGTCTTAAAATGAGCATTAAAAGCCAATAAGCGGTTCCTTAAGACCTTTAACCTATCCTCAGGGTATTCCCTCTGTTTTTGCCCCAGTTCAGAAAAAAAATGAGGGAGTGACTACTTCGGTTGGTTAGTCACTGGGGAGCTGCTGCAGCAGATTTCATGATTAAACAAGCATGCACTAATCACTAATGGAGCTGTTCTGCAGGACTGAATCAGGAGGACGTCAAAAGAATAAATGAACGAATGAAGGAGTATGAGGATGATGCCATGGCCATGAGTCACTTCTTTATTTTTAATTACACAACTTCAGTGAATAGCAGCAAACGAAGGTGGTCACATAAAGTCATGATTTGGTCCCAGGAAAATTGAGAGATCTGAGCCACAAGGACAAATGGAACATAATGTCTTAAATTCAAAGGATATTTGAAATGCTTGACAGGCCTAGAATACAGCAGCTTCATAATGTATTCAGACCCCGTCACTACACTTTTATAGCACTTTTTAAATTTATTTACATTTCAATTTAAATTGAATTAAATAATAAGATAAAAACATAAAATTAATTAAAAATGAAATACAATTGCCATATTATCCATCAATATCCCATAATGGCAAAGTCAAGAAATGTTTACAAATGAGTAAAAAAAAAGTCACTAAAATTCAAAAACTGAAATCTCAGATTTACAGAAGTGTTCAGACCCTTTGCTGTGGAACTCCAAGTTGTGGTCAGATGCATCCTGTTTGCTTTAATTGTCCTTGAGATGAGAGTAGAACTTGACTGGAGTCCACCTGTGACAAATTAAATTGATTGGAATAGTTCCCACTATTCACACTGCATGTCAGGACAAAATCCAGGTCATGAAGTCCAAGAAACTCCCTGTAGACCGTACGATAAAATTGTTGAGAGGCAAAGATCAGGACGAGGGTATAAAACCATTTCTAAAGCTCTGAGTGTTTCCAGGAGCACAGTGGCCTCAAGGATTGTCAAATAGAAGCAGTTTGGAACGAACAAGACTCTTCATAGAGCTGTCCGTTTGGCCAGCCTGGGTAAACAGGCACAAAAGGTCTTCAAGTCTATCAAGGAGGTGACCAAGAACCCAACGTCTCCCTAACACCTTTAGAAGTCCTCTGGTGGATGGACGACCGTCTCATCTTATGGTAGAGCAGTTAAATGGATTCCACTTTGAGTAAAAGGTATATGACAGGCCGCTTGGAGTTTGCGAATTGGCATTTGAAGGACTCATGAGATCATGAGGCAAACAATTCTCTGGTCTGATAAAATAAAGATTGAACCCTTTGGGCAGAACTCCAAACACTGTGTCTGGCAAACACCAGGCACTGCTCATCACCTGGATAACACCATCCTTATGGTGAAGCATGGCGGTGGCAGCATCATGGGGCAGGGGTAGGAATTGTGGTTTGGTGATTGAGGGAAAGATGAATGCAGCCAAATATGGATAAATAAAACCTTTTTCAAAGAGCATACAACCTGAGACTGGGCTCACCTTTCAGCACGACAATGACCCAAAGCATACAGCCAATAAAATGCTCGAGTGGCTTAAGGTCAAGTCTTTGACTGTCCATTAGTGGCCCAGCCAGGTGTAGGTTGTAGAGACCTGCCCAAGAAGACTTAAAGTTGTAATTGGTGTCAAAGGTGCTTTTGCAAAGTACTGAATTGAGGGTCCGAATACTTTTGTCAGTTTTTGATTTTTGATAAATTTGCAAAGATTTTTGAAAACATGTTTTATCATTATCGATTATTGAGTGTGGATTAATGGGCTAAAATGTCAAGGTTATCCATTTACATAGTATAATATGGCATATTGTGTACAGAAATAATAACAACAACGAGCACTTAAAGGCTAACTGTTGTCTTTTTTATTCAATCAGTGCTCTGGGAGGCTCCTCTGCACTTCATATCCCAGCATTCCCCAGTGGAGGATGTCTAATTGACTATGTCCCTCAAGTGTGCCAGTTACTCACCAACAAAGTAAGTGTTTGCTATAACTCATTTTACTTGCACACAGTGTGGTTAAATGTGTTTTGTGTGTTGTGTATGTTGATGTTCTCACCACAAAGAAATCATTTTACTGTTGGAGTGTTGGGATCTCCGTTATTTGACATAATTTCTAACCCTTCATGTCTTGGTATTTGATTAAGAGGAATATTCTTTACTCTTTACGTGAGTGTGTGACAGGTATGTGAATCATTTCCTGCATATATGGAAGGTGCAGTACAGCAAAGCGTGCGTCCACAGAGGGATGTCTTTTCTTGCTGTAATTTGTGTATGTGCACTCAAGCATGTGTGTCTGGCATCTGTCGTCGTGGGCGTACTGGCCAACCTCCATAGGCTGTCTGTGCGCTCCCTGGCCTCCGCAGGTTGACAGGTAGATATGTAGTGTAGACGCATATTAATGCCATTTCCCTCAGGACAAATGCCCATCCCCCGCAGTCCCCATACACATACACAAAAGGCACTAGATCCCCCTCCATCTCTCCCAATGCACCTGGACTCTGACCAGCATATTCAGGGTGTCCGGGACACGTGTCCCTGACTGACCTCCATGTCTCTGATTGTTAAAGTCCAGCAGTGTCAGAGCTGCTCCCTCCACCCACTCAAAGAGTCACAGAGGCCATTGCCTGTGTTTGGAAAGGCATGTTGAAAAGCAGAGTCAATAGCAGATAAAGGCACCATGACACGGAGGAGGAGGAGTCTTTCTCATAATGTCACCGTGACTATTTTAGAGTGCAAGTACAAATTTCCAAGTGTACAGTGTAAGACATCTACAACCCACATCACTCATCACTCCCACATTGATTTCAAGCAGGGCCCCTGGCTCCTTTCAGCATGCAAAGTGTAATCAGCACCGAGCACTGCATGCTGGCCAACTGCTGTTCTGAAGTTGTTCACTATTTTACATTTTAAAATAAAAGAGATAAAGGTTTAGTTTGATGGATTATTTTGCTTTTAGCAATTGTTAATACTGCAACAAACATCTTGCTTCCCTGACAGCAGCGTACAGAGCACTGCAGCCCTAACACTAACAGCAACTGACTGTCACCTGCTGCTCTCGCATTTTATTGCTAATGAATGGAATGTTTGATCTCAAATGATCCGTCCAAACTCAAAACTTACAGTGTATCAGTGCAAAACCAAATGGAGAAATCTAACGTGCCGTGAATGGACAATCATGAGACCAAACCATTTTAAAGGTGAGAAGCAACATGTGGATAAAGTTTTTATTTGAGACTGTAGATAGAACAAATGAGAATAAAGTCAGGCTGTTTGCTTTTAAAAATGCAACTGCCTTGAAGAAGGGCCGAACAATTCATCGAAATATTTTCGAAATCACAACATGACCTGAGTGCAATATTCAGTGCAGGAGCTGCCATTTTTGATACAGGTAAAATGTCACAACATACCGTTATAAATGATGCAATGGACAAATGTGATGCTACAGAGATGACCCGGTCTACAAATCATTTTCTCCAAACGTAGGGGAAGATGCTTGTTTGGTACAGCCCCAGCAAAACCCACATCGCTATTGACACTAAAGTCGTGACTCATATCACAATCACAAAATCTGTCAAAATAACTGCAATACATTCAGCCCTACCTAACAGTAACATTAGCGTGATAACACATATCTGGTTAGTCGCCATGATATTTACCATTTTGTTCCACTTCTAATCGCCCAGATATGGGAACTGTAGCAGTCATTTTGATGTGTATATATACTTAATTAATGTCAGTTGTTTTTGGACCTCAAAATGCTAATCGTCATTCATTGTTGTCATCCAATGGTCAAGTAAAAATGGACTATCTTGGAACAATTCAAAAGCAGGCATGAAGTAGCACTGGGGCATTTTCTTCTTTCAAAAACAGTGACATGATCTTTGCCAGTGTGAGCAGAGGAAGTGATTTGAGTCATCAGGGCAGGAAGACGGTATATTTGATACTGTTTGCGAGAATTATCGACTGAGGCCGACGAATGGTAAAGAAAAAATGCAGCATTCTAACGGAGATTTTTACCGTCTCTGCGATGACAGGCTGTACATTCACTTTGTTCTTTTAACACCATCAATTATTTCCTCCCACTTATTCTGATTGTTTTGACACAACTATACTGCCACATAACTCAGCTGTGATTGTGCTGGGTGATGGCAGCACCTGGCATCTGCATTACTCAAGAAATTACTCATGGAAATCAGCTGCAGAAGATAATAAACCCCGAGGGGGTTTCAGTCCTCTCCCGCTGCGTGTGATAGGTACATATGTGATCAACTCACACATGACAAGGAATTAAGCAGTCTCGATCAGTTTCAGTAAAATCCCCCCCTCAGTTTTTGTTCAATCTTTTTTGACACAGTAAATGACAGTCAGCTGTCAAACTTGCCTATGAGCGAGAAGCTGAGAGTAATTAATAATGGAAGCCGTATAATTAAATGTGTTAAGTGTCGACTTCAACTATTTTCACGAATTTTCAGGCCTCTCTTTATCGTGTAATCGCTGTTCTCTTACGAGAGCGCTAGTGTTTCTACAAAGAGGATCACACCTGGTGTCAGGTATCGGTCTGTATCCAGATATGATGATCGATGCAATCACAACATTTACGTTTATAGCAGGTATATATACAGCTTGTGTTCCCACTGCTGGCATGCTAATTGCATTTTCACACATACTATGCTGAGCAGACAGTAGGAGGAGAAGCGCTGTAAACAAAAGCAATAGTAGTGATTGCTCTGTTTTTGGATCCACTATTATACAGCCCACAACTGGGTTTATACTTGAAAGGTAAATGTCTTAGACAACAGTAGTCGTAGTATTAGTGATGAAGGATTACTTCCAAGAAATATGTCCATGAGATCTTGAAGAACCTCCTATATGTCGAAATAGTAAATGAAATGCAGTGAAAATATGGTTATGAGATAAAACTGAAAACATTCACCTGTAAGTCCACTAAGCTACACTGCAACAACACCTGTATTTGTCTGAGCAGCATGCTAACAATGGACTGACCATGTGCTGCTAAAGCATGCACCAGTGTTTCCATTGACCTCTTGCTAGCTGCACCAGGTACTTGTACGTTTCCCTGGATGAAATTCTGCTTTTTACAGTATTGCGTGTCTGAGGTGTTTATATTACAGTGCAGGTAAATGAGCAAGCAAATAGTGGCAGCAGCATTTTCTGTCAGTACTGTCTTTAATAATTTCAAAGCGTTATTGACACAAACATGCCTTCATCGCTTTACAGCTACGTCCACACTACTACGTTTTAGTTTTAAGATGCATCTCTTGTGCTACGTTTACGCCTGCCGTCCACACTGCTCCTAAAACTGAGACTTTTGGAAAAGCTGCTGGACCCGATTTAGTTTGAAAACTCCAGGGGTTGCATTGGGCAAAAACGGAGACCTTTGGAAATGATGACGTAGACACTCTCAGTCGCTCACAGATCGGGTTTTATCTGCCTCGACTACCAGTGGTGAAAACAACATGGATAACAAAATACAAACAGTTTGTCAGCAGCTGTTGTGCAGTTAAATTCTGCATTTTAACTCTGCAGCTGTTTATGTTGTTCCTCGTTGGTAGTATTTTGTTCGACTAATCAACAGCAGAGTAGCTTCCTGTTTACACCAGTTGGCGCGTTGCCCAGTGTACGTGAATGGTCATGAATATGTGAGTTTTCAGGTGTGATTGTGTGGACGGAGATCGTTTCTGACATGGCGTTAAAATGCTCGTCTTTTAAAATGAAAACGCGTCAGTGTGGACGTAGCCTCGGTATCAGCAAAACTGCGATCAGTTCAACTCTAAAGTCGCTAAAGAATCATGAATCATCGGACAGATTAATGTATACAGTGACTGCTTTTCTTTGCAGAAAGGAAAGAGCAGTGAGTTGTGCGAGTGGATTTCCCAGACACTGAGCAGACGGGAAACTTGAGAATGAATCATGATACAGTATCTCTAACCTGTGAATGGTGCTTTCTGACAGCGTGAAGATGATGTTTGAAATTGCGATTCATGACATTTTCACTGTGGCTGAGATCAATTAGAAGTGTGCGCTTACCCCTGCCATTAACGTGTCACAATGAAGACTGCATTTTAATTATTCATAAGTGTCAACAAAAAGTAGTCGCCACATTGACAAGTCTTTCAAATGATTTTCTTTAAGCAATTATTCTTTTTTTCCCAGTGCGACTTTCTGTAGTGTTTGTTTGATACACTCTGCGTGTTGAGATTATCAGATTGATGATAATCATCAGATAATCGGGTATCAAATAAAGTCATTCTTTACATCATGGAAGCTGGGTGTGATGTAAGTGTGTAATGTGACAGAGGGAGAAGAGATTTTTTGATCACACAGCAGGAAACACTTTTGGCGTTATTGCGTCACAGTCCCCGCAGACACATGCACAAACACAATAAATGGATGCGTGGGTGAGGGAGCCATGGGTATGGGCAGGTTTGAATACCTGCAGAGCAAGATCACCTGTCTTGCATCACTCAAACCTGCAGGCAGCCAATAGAGGGACTTGGCTGCGAGTCACAGTGACAGCGGGGGCGGGAATTTCTTTTCCCAGTATGGGTGTGAAAGTTCAGTGATCCACAGCTCCCTTGAAACAGACACACACACACATGCACACACACACACACACAGTGGCAGTGTAACTAAATAAACAACTTATTGAGTACGTGGCCTTGTAGCTTTTGAGAAAGCGAAGTTGCTGTCTCCGCTGTCCCATGTAAACACGACTGAGCAGGAGGCTGAGTCACAATGCGTGTGTGTTTAAGAGCTCTTGCAGAGATGAGACCCGTCACAAACACCCACACACACACACACACACACACACACACACACACACACACACACAACTGTGTGTATCATAGATTACCACTTTCCTCTCTCAAAAAATGCTGATTTTATACATGGTCAATGAGTAATCACTACCATGCAGCATCTTCTGCTTTATCCCTGGTGTATCCAGTCCTCAAAGGAACTGCAATTTTACTAGATGCTTTTGACTGCTTAGAGCTGGGACAAATAATTAATAACACCAATATATTGCAATACAGTCTTTTATTATGCATCATAGACACACTGGCACCAATATAGCATTAGATTACCATATCATTCCTACAATGCTAGAGCAGAGGCACAGTTTATCCCTTCTCACAGACTCTGAAGCTGCTCTACTTTCCAAAGGTTCATCCTTTGTCCAAATTATGGCTGCTTGTATTTTGAAAAATGTTTCTTACTGTCGAGGTGTGTTTTTTGTGTGAAAGAGATTATTGTTTTTCAACACAGGGTGTCCCCTAGAAGACTGGCAACAGGAGGTGGAAAGTAGGGGTGGGCAAAAGATGTTATAGTTATCATTAAGAAATTACTAAATTTACTCATTATATTAATTACTCAAATTTCTTACCTTATCATACCATATCACAAAACCATCTCTATCATGGCAAAGTCATTGTAATATGTGATTGTGGGTTGGGGTTTGATTAATAACTTTTTTTGGATCAAAAACCATCAAAGTATCACATCCTCTTATTAAATCTGAATCATTTAAAATCCATTATTGAGTTTATTTAGGTTCAGCTTTCACTACTTGTGAGTGCCTAAAGTTATCAATAACTAAAACTCAAATATGTGTAGTTACCTTTTGTCAGCTGCAAAGACCAGAGACCATTTTTTAGTGGCAGCCAAAAATATCTTAAGAGGTCCTGATTCAGAAATATTAAATTGATGATCTTGAAATACTGACGTCAGTCCACTAGGCCAGGGCGATATCCAAAATGTAATATCTCGCTAGCTGAATGTTCTGCACATCACAGCTCCTAACTAACAAAAGGGAGGGGAAAAAAAAGTTCGATGTTGATCCGTTAGTCTCCGAACTTCAGATCTTTTGCCAAATTTGGACCAGATCCAAAATGAAACCTGACTGTCTGAATCCAACTTTGCAGACAACTAAAGAACTGATGAGTTGGGGGCGTCGTCTGGCGTAGTGGTCTAAGCAGGCGCCCCATGTGTAGAGGCTACAGTCCTCGCTGCAGTCGGCCCCGGTTCGAGTCCCACATCGGATGGCCCTTGCTGCATGTCATTCCCCCTCTCTCTGCCTCCCCATTTCCTGTCTTTATATTGTACAATCAAATAAAGCCCAAAAAATATACTTAAAAAAAAAAGGAACTGATGAGCTACAGGTTTTTGTCCAGTAATCAGAGCTTCGCAAAAACGGCCCCAGTGCAAGGATTAGTCTGTGAAGGTAGCCAGTCACACCTTCATGTCTGACTGACTGCAGGCCTTCTCACCTGCCCAGGATGCTTAGCAGTCAAGTGAGCCCTGAACTTCTTCAGTTTTTGGATAATCATTAATCACACCTGTCAACACGCACGTAGACATTCTGGTCATGTGCTCACAGGAGGAGAACTTAAGTGGGAGGGGGGGGACCCTACCTTATAACAAGCAGCTTCTTTACTAATATATAGAAAAATAAGGTCACTAAACATGCATGTAGCTTACGTTATATTAGGACATTATAGCAAGATTTAAGTGAGCATAAAGTTACTGTTGAGGTTAAAATGTAGAGTGAAAGAGGGTAAATTGTGTAGAAATTAACACAGTGCCTTGAGCAGACAGTCTTTTCTCATTACATTTGACAGACTCTATGGTAGAGCTTTTAACACCAGCTTATTTGACTGTCAAGTGGTAAGCTAAAGACTTTGTACTTGTGTGACATTTAAATTCGCCTGTACAAAGATTGAATGTAATACTACTTTTGTACTCTGAGCCATTTGCTTTTAAAGGGAAAGCAACCATTAAAAAGTTCACCTCTCTTAATCTTTCTCCTGGCCAGGGCATTGTTTACATTCTGGGTAGGTTCGCTCAGAAAGCCTCTCTGATAGCAACGTACAGTACTGCCACAATTTCCTCTCAGGCTGTGCACAGACTGGGAATAAGCTCTGTCTTTGAGGCCTAATTCAGCCGAGGGGAGATAAAAAGGGAATTGATCTGATGAGACTGGAAATAATAAACACAGTATTCTTATTGATTAAACAGGATCCCCTCTGTGCCCATGTTTTCTGTCACTTTCTACTAAAATGTTAAAAAAAAAAATTCTTACAGCTGTGAGAATAATTTCTAAAAAAAAAAAAAAAAAAAGGGGGGGGGTGCTACCAGGTGCTGACAAAAATAAAAGATTTTTTTCAGTTCATTTCAAATTAATTTCAATCCATAGTAATTAAGTTTAATATTTAACTTAAAGGAGCTATTTGTATGTTTTGCTATTGCTACATAGCTAGCATTAGCATTAACTGCATTTTACTTAGCCTTGTAGAAGAAGCGTTTTGAGTTCAGCATAAAAACTTCACTCCTTCTGCTCTACTGAAGTTAGCATGCTAACCAGCTATCCCCAGCTCATCCCGTCATTTTCCAATAGCGACTCATCACAATTTTTGTTTCATATGGTTTTATCTGTAAAAAGTTTGCGTACGTGCTGCACTACATAATGTGTCCTGTAGCCAGCATGATAAACACTAGCCTGCACTCAGACCCCACTGCAGTCACCTTGGTGAACCCATAGGCCTTTAGGACATATTCACACACTGCAAACTCAGTTCTGGGTGCGCCACAGTCTAGATTTGAATATACAATACTCTGAATACACTGTATTTGGATAAACAATATTTATATACATAGAATAATCTTTGCAGTTATTTGTTTTTTCAGCCCCACCAGAGCAGCCTGTTTGGACATCCCAACCTTAAACAACTTACTTTG
This sequence comes from Seriola aureovittata, assembly GCF_021018895.1. Taxonomy (NCBI): domain Eukaryota; kingdom Metazoa; phylum Chordata; class Actinopteri; order Carangiformes; family Carangidae; genus Seriola; species Seriola aureovittata. Next base: position 22,249,029 of record NC_079376.1, read on the forward strand.
TTTTAGATATTATGGAGCCATAAGATCTCATCATAAATCACTTCATATGTTCAAAAGCTGTTTTTTTTTTTTTTTTCATGCCTTTAATCCCTTCCATTGTGTCCTCTATAGGTGCAGTATGTCATCCAAGGCTATCACAAGAGGAGAGAGTACATCGCTGCCTTCCTCAGCCACTTTGGAATGTGAGTCTCCTATGGAGGACCACACCCCCCACTGCAGTGATCATGTGTTTTTACAACAAAGTGCTGCAAGTGTAAAATAAGACCTGGTGACACTTTGCAGAAATGAACATGTGTGTGTTGCAGGGGGGTGGTGGAGTATGACGCCGAGGGATTCACAAAACTCACCCTGCTGCTCATGTGGAAAGACTTTTGCTTCCTAGTGCACGGTAGGAAACTCATCAAACACTCGCACTCTGTTTCACATCTGATGCAGTTACCTGATGATCCTCCTTTTCTGTTTCTCTCTCGCTCTCTCTCTCTCTCTCTCTCTCTGTTCCTCTGCTCCTCGTAGTGGATCTCCCGCTGTACTTCCCCAGGGACCAGCCCACCCTCACCTTCCAGTCTGTGTACCACTTCACCAACAGTGGCCAGCTTTATTCTCAGGTGCAGAAGTCGTATCCCTACAGCCCGCGCTGGGACGGCAACGAGATGGCCAAGAGGGCAAAGTAAGTAGAATGTGCTGCATTAAAATTCAATCTGTATAGTTTTTTAAACCTTAATAGGTTTTTAAAGCTCCATATTTTCCTCTTCTTCTTTGTTTTATTTGAAATGTTGATCCATAAGAAGATGTAGTTTTACATCTCCTCTCTCAGTTCTCTTTGGAGCCTTAGTATTAACAGGTCAGTGAGCCAATCAGAAGAGAGGAGCCTCTCTTCTGATTGGCTCACTGTTTTCTGATCAAATAAAATATAGCAGTTTTCAGGTAAACACTTAGAGAAACCAAATCCTGCAAGGTTGGATGGTGAGTCCAGGTGGGCGGGGCTTGAGAACCGTGACTGCTTTAATTATTTTGTTGTGACATCACAAAGTTACAGTAGTCCTGACGGCTGGTTTTAGGGCTCACTTTTCTGAATACAGTAAAATATAATTCTAATTTTCCGAGACCGTTGAGCCCATTAAAACTATTTATAACAAAGCCACTCCAAGAATGAATAGGATGTTTGACATGCATTAGATGCAGAATGACAGAACAGGACCTTACTTGTGTGGGCTATGCTACACATAAACCATTTGTTGATATTCACAGATTTCATTCCACCCTCAGTAAATAAAAACTGGCACGACCCCATACAAGTAAATCTATAGGCGTCATCTGTGGTTTGCACAGTGCGAGGCAAAGATTAATAACTGCTGTAAATATTTGAAAGATTTGAGTGACTGTAGAAGGCAACACATAATCTGTAGATTATGGGATTGGGTATTCATTTACTAATCTGTTCAGTCTTAATTTCTCCACTTAAAAATCTGTGAACCTCTGAATTCCCCCGTTAGCTCCTGCATTTGACTACAACAATTTTGGCGCAGCAAAGGTTGTTTAAAGGGAAACTGTGGTGTTTTTCACCAACATTGTGGAAGTTGTGACCATCATGTCAGGCTTTGCATTCTCCACATCAACTGGAGAGAAAAAAAAAAACTGTGTATATCAAGCGCTGTTTTGACACAAACACACTAACGTACTAACCTGAACGCACCACCTAAATATGTGGCTAAATATCTTGTGGATTGTTTTTTTTTTTTTTTTTAACCCCCTGATTTTTTTGCTTGTATTTGAGTCGCCTCTTGTTTTTCACCCATGAGTGTTAACACACAGAGACAGCACACGCCTCATGTACATTAGTAGTTGTAACAAGTAAAGACTCTCTGCCTTTCATCTGCACTTTGATACGTACTGTACTGTGGCTGGGGCTGACCTGGGGAATTTGTTAGATGCTTTGAAGCGGTTGAAACACAATTATTGTCACATTTTGATGTTTCATTTGCTGCACTCTTCACGTGCCCCCCCCGCCTCCCACCTCCCTCTCTCTGTCTCCCACCCAGGGCGTACTTCAAGAGCTTCATCCCTCAATTCCAAGAGGGAGCCTTTGCCAACGGGAAACTCTAGTGCTCTCTAGCTTAATGACATGCCTGGAGAGTTGCCTGTGGGAGTGTGTACGTGAGCGTGTGTTTGTGCATGCCATTGTGTACCTGTATGCACAGACGGTACAGTACTTTTCTCAAATGAACAGTACAGTGAAAATGACAGTGTGCGTTTTTGCACACAGACTAAGTTGTTTGGCCTTGAATTCGTTGCCTCTTAGTCAATAACTTCACTTTTTATTTCCTCGTAGACGCACTGCAACATGCTACAGCTAAAAACCAGCCCTAATGATGATAGATTATTACTATTGCTAGCACAGTAAAGGGCCTTTATTTTGAAAAGAAACTCCATACTCTGACAGGAACTCAATTTGACAACCTGTACAGACTACAGTCTGTTTTATCGTGTTGTGCCATTGGCGCCTGGCTTCAAGCAGTTAAATCTCAAAGGCTGGGGCTCACAATCCATCCAGAGGTGCCGTGCCGTGAGAAACAGACATTTGTTGATATGTAAACAATATGTAAACTGTATTACCTACACAACGAGCTGTAGGGAAGATGCAAAACACCATTGCTTCTGTTTGTCTGTCGTTCACCAGATTGTCTGAAGTTTGGCTCCACTGTCAATGTTTAAATCATCTCCAACTTGCCTTTTAATTGTTAAAATGCTGTATGCTTTATGACTAAATGACATGACTATTTGAAGCTTCATCAGCTTTTCCTGACATGTTGACTGTACTTTAAGTTAATTATGTTTTGTCAAAATTTCTACCCAGTAAAGAAGAAGTGTGTCTCCTCTGACCGTGTGTCATTGTTTTGTGCATTTATATGCCTCTGCGCCCGCGACAGCCACAGCTGGAGCCATACTGTCAGTAACACCTTAGTGGAACTTCTTCACATTTGTCATAAACATTCACGAGGACTCAAAGAGAAGCTGATTAGATTTTGGTGGTCAAGGTCATGGTGACTTCATAAAATAATTTTTAGCCATTATTCAAGACTTCACACAGAAATTTTAACAAAATTTCAAACAATTGGTTCATATTTTATAGTCTCAAGGCAGAGGCAGACAACCACTGGCCATTGTATTATTAGGAAATTGCTACTGAAAAATGTAACGGAATAATAGAAATGCTTGTCATGACATTATTTCTAAGGATTAAAGGATAATGTCTTTAAAAAAATGTCTTAAAAAACAGGCTGTTTAAAAAATATCAGGCAATCAGAGTCATCAGGATTCGTCATTTGGGAAACAGTTTTTCATTCATGCATCCAGGAGAGATATTAGATATTTCAACAGATAAATGAAAACTTTGAACTGCTGGTGGCAGTACATGAAAAGTTAAGACATCACCAAAGCCATAAAGCCATTAGGATTTATCTTCTGAGGTCTGCAGGAAATTTAATGGCAATCCAGACAGTAGTTGTTGAGATATTTGAGTCTGAACCAAAGTGATGGACTGACACTGGCATCCACAAGCCATACTGCTAATGTGGCTAAAAACAGAAATTGATATTTCTGAAAAAGAGACAAAAACACTATAGGACATTTTTTAAGGGAAACAATTTTTTGAAATCACACATGTCGCCCTCTTACTCTCATAATAAAGCTTAAAATGGCTCTCTGCCCTGCACTATAATACATTTATAAACCATAGAGATGATGTGAATTGGTAAGAGTGTTTTTGAAGGACCCTGATGTTCTTGTATATTATGGAGCCACAGCACGGAGAGAACGACTTTGTGTGTGCACATGCCCATGAATGGATGTGCACATGCATGTGCTTGAGCGAGGCGGAGTGTGTGCTTGCTTGTTTTCATCATTAAATATGAGGGTCATAGTTAGGGGTCCTTCCTGGCCTAAGGCGCAGCCCTTTGCTATATTTATTGTTGGTAATGCAGCAACTGTCAAGTCTAATTGAGAACTATAGGGTGAATGTATCTGGGGCATTTAATAGCATCAAGGCTCTTAATAAAATAATTAAAAAGCAAGATTCTTTTTGTCTTTTTCACTGCCCCGCTCCATGTTTCTTGCTCTAACCTTTCCCGACCTGCTTTCAAAACATCTATGTTGTCAGCCGCGGGACGAGCTGCTCTCATTTTGGAGAGCTGGGGGGATGTTTGAGAGGGAAGGAGTTCAAAGGAGGGGTAGCAGGATGATGGGTAGCATCTTTAACAAGCTCGGGCAAAGAATAGTTTAAACTTGACAGTCAACTCCAGACATCACAACTTTGCATTCAAAGGTACCAACTGATTTTGAATAACGGCGGATCTCAGCGCGGATTCATCCGTACGTTGTGTGTGAATCTGAATTGGTGATTTGAAACACAAAAGAGTAAGTGAATCGTTAGCTCAAAATGTATCTTAAATTATTCCCCTGAATGCAGACCATGACATTGCAGTATGTCAAGAGTGCCGACTTGGATTGTCAATCTGGGAAAAAAAAAAAAAAAAAAAAGGATTCAATGCTGAAGTTTTCCCTCTGTCCTTGATGTTGACTCAAGTTGACATAAGCCCTTTAAGTAACTTGTAAACAATCTCCTCCAAAGTGGCTTAAAACTGTGTCACAGCTGCAATGCTCAGGTCACATTTAGTTAGCCTCCTCCCTCAAAAGTGTCTGCGCCTGAACACGGCTCACCTTTACACGCTCTTAAGCAACTTAACATGGATTTATCCAGTGTAATGATCCTGTGAAGGTGCTGCTCAAGGTACCTTTTGAAGATGCGTTTCTCAGCCCCCTGAATCACAGTGCAGAGGTCTGCCAACCCTCCGAGCTAATACTCCAAATCCACTAATCCAGCCGTCTTTAAGAGATCTCAACGGCAGTCGGATGGAATAATTAAAGGCTGGAATAATTAGCTTGGAATCTGCGGACGGGGGATGATTAAATTGATGAGTGTTTTTTTTTTTTTTTGGTTTTTTTGTCTTTTTTTTTTTTTTTTCTATTTTTTGTGGTCCAGCCGAGTTCACGCTTCGCTGGACTTTGACTGGATTTGAGGGACAGTTGAAGATGTAATGGTCATTGTCCCTCAGAGGATGAACGGGCAATTGAGTGGTGTTTTAGCTTTGTTTTAACCTTTTTTTTGCATGACTTGAGGTGAAAAGAATCCCATCTCCACCCTTAACACTTGACTTGTTAGTGGTGGGACAGCTAATCTAACACAAGCTAACAGAGTATATAATAGAGGGCACGGACTTGATGCTAACACAGGCCTATCTGTACCAGAAACAGGTGTCCTTAGCTCAAGGGAGCCGGCAAACATGAATATTAGCATTAGATTAACATTAACTGCTCTGGTGACAACCCTATAAGCAGCTAGCTCAGAGGCAGTAAGGACCTGCCAGCCTGGAGAACTGACAAGTGTGTGAAACAGGATCACTTAAAGCTCGAGCACCTTCCTGGGCAATAACCCGGAGTTAGCTCTCGGCATCACTCACCCCGCTTCACCTCAGAAGTCGGGCCAGTCGCCAAGAAACTTTTTTTTGAAGAAGATGAAAAAGAAGAAGGAGAAGGAGAAAAAGTATGTCGAAAGTGGACAAAAAGTTGCGGGCACAGACGCCGGGAGTGTATACAGAAAAAATGATAACAGAAAAGGAGGGAAAGTGTGTGAGAGATGATTGAAAATCCTGAATCATCACCTCGTGAACTGAGATGGTAAACAGCCGGGGCAGCAGCAGCAGCAAAGGATGAGGTAATCAGAGGGAAACAAGGAGTCTCCAAAAGGCCTGAATATGTCAGAGAGCGGTAAAAGGCGGACAGCTGCCTCATTCGACATTGTTTACTTTATTCTCCTGTCACCGCGTCCAAATCTGCTCGATCTGTCAGCCTCGCCTGCTGATTCTGTTTCTCATCTTTATTTTTCTTACAGCGGCCCTTTGACTTAACATCTTCCTCCAGAAAAGACAAAAGACAGTTGGCCAAGTGAAAGAGGAAAGGGGGTGGGGGGGTGGGGGGGTGAAATCACAAACTCTGACTGTGGGGTACTTTGTATTTTTTCTGTAAGTACAAATTCAGAGTGACATATGGGGAGTTTTCCTCCCCCCCCCCTCCCAACCCTCCCACATCTTCAGCATGTTTGGAGGGATGGTGCTGAAGAGGAGTGTGTGTGTGTGTGTGTGTGTGTGTGTGTGTGTGTGTGTGTGTGTGTGTGTGTGTGTGTGTGTGTGTGTGTGTGTGAGGAGGGGTGGATTTCAGAGGCTATGCAGCATTTGCGATGCAGCGTAGGGTTGTTGATGCGAGCCATGTTGAGGATGATGGAGCTGAGAGGCTTAACTAATTTTGGAAAGAGAGAGCAGGAGGAGGAGAGCGGAGGGGGGATTTGGGGCCTTTTGTTACAGCCTGTTTGATCTGGGAATTTGAAAAAAAAAAATGGCCCAGAGATGTCGTGAAAATGAGAGAATTACTGCTCGGGTCCCTCACTCTTCTTTTTTATCAAACTCGAGTAACACGGGAATTCTAATGCACTCCCAAGTCAAAGCGGCAGATATTTTTCTCTCCCACCCCCACCCCCCTCCCCCTCCACCACCCCCCCACCCCTCTTGCTTACAGATAATAACTGGATCTAGTTAAACCCTGATTGTTAATTGCTAATTACTCCTCGTACACTCCGAAGCCAGGAGAGCGTAGCTAAGCTGATCAAATGAGTCTTCGCTCTGGAGCTTGTAGGTTTCCCTGTTTTGTCTCGTCCCCGTGTTGTCGAGGCGTTCTGGATGGGCTTGTTTTCGATGGCTTTTGACAAGATAAAGACAGATTTTTTTTGTCGAAGAGTGGAAAGTGTGTGTGTGTGTGTGCATGAGTGTGTGTGTGTGTGTGTGTGTGGGGGGGGGGTGATGGAGTGGTGGCCCCCTCCTCTTTTTCCCCTGGGTGTGATCATCAGAGACACTTGATTTAAACCTTTCATGGGTTAACCGGAACACATCCCGCAGGTGTTTTCTCTCTCTCAGCTCTCCCTCCGTTGAGCAAGCCGCTTGGCCTTGGTTCAGCGTGTTTGATTGTCGTGAAAAGCTGAGACTCAATTTGCTTAAAAATACTCTGGCACCCTGTGTTTCCTCGGCAGAAAGAGGGATTCGAGGCTTTAACGGAGGTTTTAAAGGTAATGTTTGGCAACAATCGCTCATTCATAAAGCATTATCTCAGAATCACTTCATTACCAGGTGATTCTGTCAAATTGCGGAGCGCTCAGTCATGCTGAAAGATGTGACTTCTGACTTACTTTACTTAATTTACTCCTCTTGTTGTGTATGTGTTGTTTTACTCCTCTTGCCTCTCATCCTCAGATTCCTCCCTCTCCATTTTTTCCTCCTCCTCCTCCTCCTCTTCCTCCTCCTCCCCTCCATCCCTCCATCCCTCCACCAGCTACCTGAGGAGCTGTCAGTCTGGATTGCCGCGCTGTCGGTTCAGCCTGTCAGGCTGAGGGACGCGTTCTGATCAGCCGTGGACACTGATAGACCTGTCAGGTGAGATGACAGCCGCGAGTGAAGACATGCGCAGACAGGTACATGTAATGTGACAAGACTCTTTCATCCCTCCACCACCACCACCACTGCCACTACCACCAACACCAACACCACCACCACCCCTTCCAACTTCCCTTCACTTCACTTTCTCCCCATCCAAAAAAATAAATATCCGTGCGTTTGGAAGTTGGAAGAGTGCACAAGGGATGAGCGTGTTTATTCCTGACGAGTTGAGGGAAAGTTTTCTTTTGAGGCTGAGCGGATGTGATGCGGCCACGTGATGAGGTACGGCCCGGGCATCAGTTTAGCCTCATGTTGCCTTGCAGTTTGAATGTTATTTCTGTGCACGGTCTGCATGAAATTAATCTCATAAATTAACCATCTTCTAATGACATTTTGACAAACGGACACTAATTATGCAGCTGAACATAATCTGCTTTGATGGTTAAGACTTTACTGCTGTTTGTACCTCACAATTAGGGATCACAGATTTTCTAATGAGAGTGAACGGCACAAATTTTCTATGTAGATCAGCACCTCATGGACTTCAGCCTCAGTAATGTTTAGGGAGGCATGTGAGCTACATCTAACTCTGATGCTTTACGGTATTTACCTTCAGCCATTGTGCAGTTTAAACTTGACCTTGTTGTAATGGAATTAAATTTGGATGTGTGAATCACCCAGTCCTGAGAACCTGGCTGAGATCATTCAACTGGTTTTAGTAATGTGACTAACTTCTCTGGGGCGTTGCTCCAGTAAGGCACGATATCAACTACGGTGGGTCCTGCATTATTAGCTAATCTCATCGCCCTTTTGTATCAAATTTTAATTTCAGATTGATTATGTTAAGAGCTTACATGATGCATATAACTAAATAATCATATTCAAATAGCTAAAAACAAACTGACACATTGGGGCCAGGTAGTATTACTTCAGTATAGGAGTACTGTATAGCTTAGTGCATTGTATGTCATAGAATTTGGAGGTGACAGCGCACACACACAATGCACAGTACATTTTTGCCTCTGGGTCTGCTAACAGGTAATTCCCACCATGTCTGAGACAGCACCCTGACTTAAGGCACATTAAAGGAAATTGAGCTAAACGTCAGACTTTGAAATTTAAAATTTGAAGCCAAAAGACAAAAAAAAACGCTGTAACTACACTGTGCTCATATCTTTTCCACACTGGTGTCATATCTTGTCAGTGTCTCATGTGGGTTTTACCACTGTGATTAGATATAAACCCTCATCCAAAACCTTGCATATGAGCGACAATCTAAAATTAACCATTATTGCTGTGGTGGTAGCGTCAACATGTGACACAAGCAGCAAAATAAAAATGGCAGTCAGTGTGTTTGCCCTTCTCTCCATTCATCGGCCGCACTGCTTCAGTGTATCCACACATCAGTGCTCAGTGGCAGCTCCACCACGTCGGATCTCAGCCACTTCACAACATCTGTGCAGCTGTAAACTGCTGACCTCTATTTGTTCCTGTAGCCCAGTGGGTCATGTCCTGAAGGACTGTGGGTAAAAATACAAAAACAGGTACAAACACCGGGGGTGTTGCAACAAATGAGATAAGAGCAAAGGGTGAGTGAGGGTGGGAGGGGGAGGGGGAAGGGGGGGGCTGATGGTGGTAGTGGGGAGGGTGGGGGATGGCTCGTGCCAAGTGACACAAACCCCCCTTGGCAGCCTAATTAAATTTTCCACTTTTCCACACTCACATTAAGCCTCCATCGAGCCGGAAGGAATGGACGCACCGGAGGAGTCGACCCCAGGAAGAAGATCGCCCACCCTCCCCGCCGCCTTCCTTCCCTTTCTTCCATGCAATTTCATATTTCTGTTTGATTAATGACTTTTTTACACAAGATGTCAGATTCTCAATTGATGACTTTACTTTGTTGTTTCATTAAGATATTAAGGCTTCAAGAGAGGCGCAGCATGTTTCAGTGTGTGTCTCTTGATTGACAGGTGTCTCTGCATAGTCAGTCAGTAGTGACTGCTGCTTACTCGTCCTACTTCAGCTTCAACTCAGGCTCCACCCTGCCACTGAAATTTCTCTTTTTTCGCTCCAAACAACTGACAAGATGCCAGCGAGCTTCAAAACAACCCTTCAGAAATCCACCGGTAATGTCACTGACTCTATGGCCGTGTTGTTCTGCAGTCCTTGCCCACCGCAGTGCTGTCCAAACTAACAAAGAATGTGAGGTCACACTTTGCGTGTAAGAGAGGCCTGGGAAAAAGAAATGATTAATATTGTGTCCAAAAACTTATGGACGTCTGCGCCAGCCTGAAGCCACTCTTGTTCGGTAAACACCAGGCACAGGTTGGTGCAGTTTAAAATTATACACAGGTTCCAGTATTCAGCTGAGTCATAGGTTTTCATCAAAGAAGAAATTGTATTACATTTATTTTGAAAGTGTCCAAAGTTTCTCTTTTTCTTTTTTTTTCTTGTTCAAATATTTTTGACCTGTTTTCCATTGTATATAAAAGAACTTCGCCACAGAGGCTTAGTTATATTTAGATGTTCTGAGGATGCTCATTTCCATCTCAGCTTTGATGATGGGGGAAAAAAAAAAATACTGATTCTCAAAGAGTGGAAAACAACAATTTCACCTCCTTTCCTTTGATGATTGAAGTAATTGATTTCTGTCATTTGGAAAAACTGTATTTTAATAACTTGAAATGTCATTCTACATGGGGAAAAATCTCATGGGCACCTCCTCTGCAATATCTTGAATGTGTTGCAGTATGGTGATAAGATATTTCAGCAACCACTGGATGGGTTGCCATGAAATGTCATACAGACATTCATGGTCCCTTTTGACATGTTTCGGAAACTATTGGATGGATTTCTATGAAATGTTATACAGAATGATCCCTTAACCATCATCATGTTTTCAATAGGCAAATTATTAGAATGCTAACAGGCTAAACTACGATGGTCAGTCTGGTGAATGTTACCTGATAAATCAGCATTATCACTGTTGTCATATTAGCATTTAGCTCAAAGCACACCTGTGGCTGTAGCTTAGGAGGTAGAACGTGTCGACCGCTGATCAGAAGGCTTTGTCTTTATTTTTTTACGTGTGCTGGTCAGTTTTTAATCCTGTCTGTTGTAAATGGATCATTTTTCACACTGTATTTTAGATGCTGGAATCAACAGTTAAGAGTGTGCTTAACCTTCTTGCTTTTCCTTCTTCATTTTAACACCTAAGTGACAAATATGACTTTTGTCTGAAAATGGAGGAAGTCGAAAATGATAATGTCTGACAGAAAAGCATAAATATCTATCATGGAACCAAATGGTAGATGGACTGGCACTTACATAGTCTTACTGACCTCTCAAAGCACTTTACAATGTTTGCCACATTCACCCGTTCATACACTGATGGAACAGCCATCAGAGGCAAAGTAGGGTTCAGTATCTTGCCCAATGATACTTTGACACACGGCCTGGAGGAGCCGGGGATCGAACCACCGACCTTCTAATTAGTTAACGACCCGCTCTACCTCCTGAGCCACAGTCACCAACGCAACAATGAAATAAATCAAAGCCATCAAGAGAGCAAGACAGCTGATGAGCTCATCAAATGGTCTGTTGTGGTGCTGTGTGTAGGTACAGTAGATACTGGGATTCTTGTCTATTACAGGCCACAGCCTGTAATTTTACATTGTTTAAAATGCTGGAATGATGAGCCAACTTCCTGAGGAGCACGGTGAATATTTTGTTCCCCTCCTCCCTCTGTGCTTTGTGTTCAGACCGACCTTTCTTTGTTTGTCATTATGACCTTTTTAATTATTTTTATTTATTATTTTTTAATAGATTCTCTCTGTCAACTAATCTCACATTGTAATTAAGGTATCAGAATATGTCAAGCAGTTATCACAGAGGCAGCAGTGGGGGGCAATCTGAAAGCTAATCACTTACAACACTGATATCTTCCCATCTGATTTTCCACCGAGGACCCAAATAAATCAGCCTGGAACAATGTGGATTATTTTACAGGGAGGTTAAGCCTCAGAGAAGCATGTGATATGAAGTGAGATTTTGGCGTATGTGAATAAGTCTGTAAGTTAACACTGAGAGATGCAAGATTGCATCTAAAAGACGTACCAGCAGTACTAATCTTCCTTTAAGCTTTTAACAGCACTTGTAGTGAAGTTTCCCAGTGCAGCTACAGTGAATCTTAAATCCTTTGTCCCAGAAAGGTGAGTCTGCTGCCTTTACAGTAACACCACGATTCAACCTGCAGTGCAAAAACATTTTTGGACTTGTTCTAAACACTTTTACCACTTCCTGGGAAAAATCTTTTCAGTTCACAGGAAGTGATGTGTTTGTGTTTCCAGAGTCCCAGAAGAAATAGGTAGTTAAGTTGGTGAGTTAGCGCAACAGATCAAAAACCACAAAACTCAAACATCATCAAATGAAAAGCTGATGAAAAATGATGTCAGAGTGCCACCCACACTTTTACTTTGACAGGTTCTGGGAAGTGTAGTGCCGAGAACAAAACAGCGTTAAAAGCTAGGTGTTAAACATCTTCGAGGACTAAAAAAACTATTTCACATATTATGTCTTAAAGATTTAAAGGCGGCTTCCTCTTTAAACGTCATATTGGCTCGGTTGAAATAATCAGCCACAGAGAGCAACGTGATAGTTTTTCAGCTGAGGTCAAACACCAGCAGGACAACTCAGTTCCTCAACCAAAACCCATTAACATTCCAAGCTGCACAGTCTCAGACCAGCATACTCATAAATTATACTGACAACCTTGTTGACGGAGTGAGATAAACTTGTCCATTGTGTGCGAGCTGTGGCTGCACAGAGATGCGTCTCTCAGAAACTCTATTTGATTTGACTGTTTTGGGCCAAAAACGAGGAAAACAACACACAGAAGGACCAAAACAAAATAATACGCACATACAAAGCCCACTTTTTGTCAGGCAGCCAACATTTTCCTTTCCTCCGTTTCTATTATCGGGTAAGTAGGGTGGTGGTGGTGGTGGTGGTGGTGGTGGTGGTGGTGATGGGGAGGGGGGACTTCTGTTTTCTTCCACTGAAAACAAGCAGTCCAGTAAAAGTGGAAGGAACGCCGGGGTCCTGTTTATTTGCGAGCCGCAGGTGGCTGTTTTGACCGCTCGCTGCCTGCTCAGAAGTCCCCCGACCACTCGTGGTCTTTTCTCCTCTCAGACCCTGTTATTTGTTCACTTCTTCCACCACATGCTCCAACATTTCCCCTTCTCTCTCTCTCTGCTGTTTTTGCCCGAGCAGCGTTCCATTCTTCTTTGTCTCGAGGTACAGCATGTCTGTGACGCACTTCCTTCCATTGTATCAGGAACTGATACCTTAATGCCTGTGAAGTTACTGTCAAGAGTGCGAGCGGGTGTGTTGATTGGAAGGTACTGTAATGCTTAATACAGGTTTTTATGCATGTCTTCACTTGGCTGTGTGCCTGTGGTCACTTGATGAAACGGAGCTTCCTGGTAAATTACAGAATAAAGCACCTCTCTCCGACTGCAGTCTGCTGTGACAAAACGTATATCAGGTTTGCCAGCTAGTGGATCTGCATAATGACAGCAGAACAAGTTGTGGCTGAAGTCGAGTCAGATGAGGTCATTCGGTTTATTTATCCTCAAGCAGCAGGAAACAAGCAAGGAAACATTTGGTTGCCATGTGATGGCATTTAATAAGATGCTTCCACCCCCTAATTCCCATCTCACAGCAATTCCACTGCTGCTCTTCTTTTAGTTTGAGGTCCAGCAAACAATTCAGGAAAAAAAAGATTTGTTTGTCTCAAATGGTTTAAAATGTATTTGTTTACCATTACAAAAAAAAAAAAAAGAGATTCAGCTTCACATCCAGCAGTGGAGATGTGTGGGCGGGGTTTCAGGTTGCCACACTTTAGCCCTGTGGGAAAGTAGGTGGTTCCTCCAACTGCCACCTTTTCTTTTAAACAAGCTGACTGAGATTTAGACAAGCAGAGGCTCTTAACATAATCAATATTCAGCAACATCACATATTCAGCATCAAGATCAATAATTACCATAAGAAAATGGAACTGAAAATGGAACTGGAACTGAAGGAAGGTCAGGACCTTCCTTCAGTTTGTACTTCCATCTGGAGAATCAATCAATCAATCAATCAATCAATCAATCAATCAATCAATCAATCAATCAATCAATCAATCAATCAGTTGCCTCTACTTCAGTGCTTATAGGAATATTATAGGAACATTTGGGGAAATACGCTCATTCGCTTTCTTGACAAGAAACATATGAAGCTACAGCTAGCAACCAACAATCTTAGCTTAGCATAAAGACTGGAAACGGGATAACAGTTAGCCTGGCTCGGTAGAAAGCACCTCTGAAGCTCACTAATAAACATGTTATATCTTGTAGGCCTATGTTTAGTCCACGCTAAAACCTAAGTGTATATAGGACAAATTGTGGTTATGTGCTGCACTGTTTCTTTGCGGAGTTAATCAGTCAGCTTAGCACTTAATGCTAGTGTTCATTAAAAATGCATCTTCATAACAAAACATTCATTCAGGGGATCAATTTGAAATATTGCATGAGTAATAATGGAAGAAGAAGGAGCAGCCACAGTGAGCTCATCAACAAAGAGCTGCAGGGACAGGTTGCACATCTCCAACTTCTCTGCAAGTTAACCAACTCCTTTCACTGTGCCCTGCTGTTTGCAGACTCACACAGTGTGCAGAATGATATCAGGTCACGGTTGCTCACAGAATGATTGCCTCTTATTGCCTTTTATTAATTAATTTTTTTATGTCAATAATTTTGCTGCCCCTCAGAAATCTGTGACCTGTTAAACTGTATTTTTAATACAGTAGCTACAGGTTTCGCCAAATCAACCTGAAATCTTTGAGACTGCCACTTTAAAACCGTGATGAAATCGGAATCCTTCCTCTGTGGTGGTGGATCGTATGTGCATAAAGAGAGAGACTGTTACCCTGCAGGAAGAAACACAGCAGAGGTTTTTACCCTCCTTTCATCTTGCAAGGTTGCGACTCTCACTTTAAACCGGTTAATTACTAATTAATTTGTCACAACCTGGCTAAAGGCTGGACAAAGGAGGGAAGGGAAGGGAAATTATATCTATTTCACACAACTAGAAAGGAAATTCATCTTAAGGCAAACAAAACACAACAAAACTGAAACAGGGTGGAAGCCAGTGGAGAGAGAGAGACCGGCTGACTGCCACCAGCTTATGTAGTGCAGCCGGACCAGGTGAGCTGAATCTCCCTGACGACCAGACTCCACCCATCAGGCTCTTGCAGCTAGAGGCCTGCCCAGAGAGGGTCGTCACAGCACATTTCTTAAACATCGACGAACTGTAAGTTACACTCCTTTGGACGACTGATTGACCACAGAGGATGACTGGCTGCGCTGAACAGCCTTCTGTCATTACACTGGCACCTGGGCAGTTAGTCTTAGTGGTGTGCTTAGCTAAGTAGAGGAGAGGGCTGTAATTTGAATTCATTAGTGATTTATTTGTGCGCACTGTGACCCACGCAGAATTCAGCCTCACTGCTTGTTATCTCTGCTGTGTTTGCTACCTCTGTAGATAGATCGTGCAAGCTCTGTTTGCCCCTCCCCTAACTCCCTTTGTTTTAATCTCCTTAATCTCCTCACACGCACCTCGGCGTTGGGACTCCAGTGCTGGTTGGAGTGGGTAGAGTTTGCTGGGTAAAGGCCCAGTTGGGACGCGCACTCAAGTTGGACATCCTTTGTCTCTCTCACCCACCCACTTCCTGTTGCCCAACCCGACTCCTGTTGGCACCAAGCACAGACACTATATGCACTACATGTTCACACACGCACCTCTCCCAGCCTCTCTCCCTCTCTCCTCCTCGTCTCTTCAGTGTACGGCTGCACACACACTCACACACACACTCACACACACAGACACCTTTGTCACCCTAGTATCTCCGGTGTTATACTCCAAATACAATATAGCCTCACTTCATCATATCATAATTTGTGCCTTGATTATTACATGGCTGCTCATTAATTATACTTAATTATCAGTATTAGTTGATACTTAGAGTTGATTATTTCAATGAATAGTTTCTGTTGTCCATCCTCTACCAAGTGAAGCACTCCTATTGCATCAAATTGGTTTATTCATGAGTTTCACAGACGTTGTAGTGTAATTGTAATTCACATTATATAGTGTGATATTAGCTGACACTGTAGCACAGTGTTACAACCAGGTTATTCCTTTGGTTTTAGTAGTTTAATTATAAAATATTAAACACCCAAGTTAATGGTTAATGGTTTTATGAGACTGATCTGTTGTGTTGCACCTACATTTCTAAACCACAGAAAAGCCAAAAATTATGTTTCTGTATATGGGGACTTCCATGATTTAGGGATATATGAATATAAAGTTTGGTAACTGTAGGAGACAAGATCAATGAGCCAGAGCCCAAGATATATATTTTAGACCAACCTGATGCTTAACTTGACCCTAATATGTGTCAAACTTCAAAAACCACTGGATCCTACAATTCCCATAATGCAGTTCTACAGTGTCTTTGGTTTGGCCATCTTTGCCAGTGCCTCCAGTTTGTAATGCAGGTTTTCTGTTATAAATGTGAACTGTCTAAGCACAAACTCAGATGACCTCGATGACATCATCAGGGTTATTTTCTCAGTCTATACAAAGCTAAGTTTGAGTAGTTGTCCTCGTAGCGAGTGAAATTATCTGCTTGTGTAAAATTGTTGGAGTGCCCCTTTAATGAGGTTCTCTCTCGATACAGACAGTGTACAGTGTTTTAGATCACATCAGCCCATTTCCATTTCCAGGGTTCATCCATTTCCAGCTGCAACTGTCACTGAATACTTGCACAAGAGTTAATTAACTGGTTTTGCAAATTGGATCTGGCTGAAGCCACACCACAGAGGGTTGTCAGGCCATAAATGTATATGTCTTACATGCAGTCTCTCTGGCTTGCATATGAACGAGAAGCAGATGTTGTCGAGCAGCTGCAGTTTTTTTTTTTTTGCATACCTGAATGTGATTGGCCTTATTCGAGGATATGCAGCCAATGAATTCATATTCTTCTCTCCACAATCCCACACTCTAGAGGTCAAGAACGATCAAATTAATCCTCTGCGCTGTTGTGCCTCACTGCTTTACAAGAGTCACCAAGGCAACCAGTAAATGAAATCACTGAAGGATGGTTACTTTAATTCACAGGAGCTGTCTGCCAGTCTGGCATCCAGCCTCTTTTTTAAAGCTATGTTCTTGCACAGTGGGCATCCTGATGAAACTGCTGATTAGATTTCTATTTAAGTCCAATTTACATAACATACTGTGACAAGAGGAGCACATGTTTGCCTCTGCATTGTCAGACGAAACCGAGTCAATAGATTTCATGTTATTGTCAACAATGTGGGAAAAAGACAAGAGAAATTGTTGCTCACTGCAGCTTCCTGTATCATGCAGTGAACTTTGCAGCCATGCATCGCTGCTTCTTTGCAGTGTTGCATTCATCATACAACACAATGAAACATAACTGTGTTAACAGGCCAATATCACCACAACAAATCCCTCTGTCAGTCACGCTGATTGTTCTTTAACCCACTCTCTACCCCCTAGTCAGCACTTTGGTGCCTGCGTGTGTCCTGCTGCAACACCTGAGCCATGAGATTAGCCATGCTGATCATGTTGAGCTATTATCTAGGTTAAGGTATTACAACATGACAGGTGAGAGACGCTATAGGGAAGAAAACAAAGGGAAGGCAAGGGCAAAAAAAAAAAAACAGGACAATAATTAAACAAAATTTCATTGTGAATTCTGAAGTTGCTGACTTGAGGAAACATTTCAGTTCAGAGAAAATACTCTCCTCCTCTCTGTTCCACTGAGCTGTTTTCCTGCCAATAATGGAGCTATAAGGTGACTCAGTAATACTGTAAATGCTATGAATTCACCTTTGAGTAGGTTTGCAGTTCATTTGAATCTATTTCTTCCTTCACAAAAACAAATGGCTTTTCTTACTATCAGAACACTGCACCTGAATTACTGCTCAGTTCAATCCATGGTCACTAATAACAGCAAACACTAGCCACGGAGTAGCCAGTGGCAAAACAAGTATACACAAATGCTCCATAACAAAATAAAAGTAAATAAAATCAGTAAGTGTCATTGTAATTGCAATAAGCATAACGGCTCCTTCAGTGTTATATGATTATATATTATACTGCTGGATTTTGAATGCTGATGTCCACACATGTGAACAGTACTGTAATGTTGTAGCTAGAGGTGAATTTTTTAATTAGGATTTTTCATTCACTCCTGACCTGGTCACATTGTACAGAACAACATATACAAAACAAATGCAAAAACAGTGGCACCATTTGTTATAAAACAATAAATAAATAAAAAAAATTGAATTAATGTAGAATATTCTTTAACCAAATTAACATGTAGGCTAACTTTGTCTTATTCACCTATAAAAAGCAAAAGAGTATAAACATAGATGATCATTTTGAACAGTACTTTTCTCCATTATTTATTATGCTGGCTGCCCCTCTGTAACCTTTCCATATGCCATTCTGCTGTGGTGGTTCTAATGACTTTATGTGCAGTCCAATCTGTAACAGTGCGTCTGACTTTAAAAACTGTAGAAAGTAAGATATTTGCCTTAGAAGTGTAGTGGTGTGAAGTAGCACAAAATTAAAAGACTCAAGTAAAGTACAGTACTTTACCTCATGTTACTTGTGTATATGCAATTTGCTTCTTTCCTCCACTGGGACTGATTTTGGCAGAGTGTGTGATGTGGACTTTTTTTTTTTAAATGCATGAAATGAGTTGCATACCATAGAACATGTGAACTATTAAACAATAACAGGCTATCAATAGTCAAACTCCTGTCTCTTTGACTTTCTGCTGTCTTATAAGAAACACTGTGGGTCTATAACTGAGCGAGGTGAACCTTTATAATACATCACATGTTCAGCCAGTGGCGACAACAGAAAAAGTGTATTTTCCTATGATATTATATGTTTGGCAGGACATGTTTATTATAATTAATAATTTATGTTTTAGATGCCAAGTGCATTGTGTGCACACGTTCGTGAAAAACCTGCAAAATCTATTGAATCCAAGGTTTCCAAGCAGACTGCTTTTAGGAAATATTATTTATAAAACAAACTCATTTTAATACAGGCTAATATTTTCATCCAAAATCGCTTGACTAAACGGGTGCCTGCACTTTGATTAGGCTATAATCTCCCCATTCGGATTTAGCAAACGGTACCTGAAGCCAGCATTAGGGGCATCGGCCCTCTTGCGTCACGAGCACCTGTATCAGTGTCAGGTAAGCCTCTTGCTTATAGATCAGTGAATATGTCAGTGAACATAATGCGTGTGCGGACGGCAGGCTGGATGAGATGTTCTATATGCAGCGTTCCTTATGATGTGTGATGGAGGAAACCGACGCTCCAGTGGCGCACATCGTGCGGATCAGCCGGCCTCAGTGCGCACACTGACCCACGTACTGAGCCTGTCTGTCAACTGACTTGACCCTCTTCCCTGGGTGTTTGGAGATGATGGGTTCCCTCTGCTGCAGTGTTCAAACACCATGCAGCGGTTTTTCATAAAGTCCCTGAATTTTTAATTTAGCATCAAAATCTATGAAACTAATAAGTGGAGCAATAATGTCTGAGTGACAGGCATCACATAACGCTGTTTGTTGTGCATCCCAATTTCTGCTTGATATCTCATTATGTACTTAAAGATCAAAATTGGACTCATATAGGAACAGAACCTGTCACAGTGCCATACCTTGCTTTACCCAAATTGACGCCGATGGGTGCATCTCAAATTATATTACTGCATTAATTATAGGACTATGGCAGATTAGATTTCCTCAGGCAAATTAAGAGAAAAAACTGTGTCGCTTAGCAACACCGTTACCGTTCAAAAAGCTGTGCCTTTGGCAGATGATAAACATTAATCATTAATTAATATCATTCAAATAAAGATTTATTGAACATCTGCGCGCCTTTTGAGAAACCAGCAGCTCGGAGCAGTAGACTTTAAAGAAGTGGAGGCAGTTACAGATCACTGAGCAGGTCAAAAGGCAGCCCAATGCAGCGAAAATGACACCCAGTAACTCTGGAAAGGGTGACATATTGGAGGGCTGCAGTTCCTACAGTCTAATTGACGTGTTCAGGTTATGAGCAAGCACAACAACAAAAAAAAAAAAAACTCGGTGCGCGGCGAGTGGTCACCTCAGAAAACCCCCTGCAGATTATTTTCCCTCCACACAACTTCCCCCGACTGAAGAAGACTGCAGCTGAAACTTTTTGACGGGAGCGACTCTTTCTGGCAAAGATATGCGCGGCAAACAGCTTTAGGAGAGCTCAGCATTACCGGTTATGGTGATACAGATTAAAATAGGAACCATAGCAGATTGGATTATACTTAATACGCCATTTCATATCGTGTAACGTGTCATATTCTGGGCGCCGTGCCCTTGTTTATGAGGTGCGTCCGAATTACAATTAGCCCACATTTCACTGAGATTCCTTTGAAGCAGCCACGCTGCACTGTTGTGTGTAGAGACCCAAACCAGTGGGCCACATTCATCTGACCATTAGCGCGGGATCAGGCTGTGTCTGGTTGCCGTATCCTCCACGCCACCTGCACGTCCAAATTAAACACAATTAAGCGTTGCCGCCAGAATAACACAAAGCCTCAACGCTGCATGTCCAATCATTTTGAGCGCTTTTTATTAACAGGAACAGAAGCTGATGAACCGGTGCGTGGTGAGCTCGCGCATCTTCAGGCAGTACAAATAACGGCGTGGATACATGCGCGTGGCCTCTCTCTGCTGTTGAGGTGAACACATGTGGATATAGAATTAATTTTGATACATGCTCTAAACTCCCGCTCTCTCTTTCTGTGTGTGTGTGTGTGTGTGTGTATGTGTGTGTGCAGTACATGTCCACACTCAGTTCAAAGCTTTAATATCTTCGCTTCCCTGATCACTGATGAGTAAACCGGACCCCCGTGCTGTGAGCTCCGAGTCCGGAGTGCAGTGCGCGAGGGGAGGGAATCCCTCCAGTGTCTGACGCTCCCTTTACCAAGGAAACCCACACGCGCTCTCTGACGCAACTGCCCATTTCAGGAAACATGCGTCAATGGACCGAAGCAAGTCAGACAAATAGTGAACTCCACAGCACGCGCTGACGTCCGTAACCGAAAAAATACACCTGTCGAGACATCATTTTTGCTACTTTTACTTTATCCGCGCTTTTCGGTTACACGGTTCCCTCTCCCGGTGTCCGCCGGGCGAAGGATGGGCACAGCGGATCTTTCTTTTTGCACTACCTTATCCAGAAACAACCCCTCCCTGGATGGAGTCGCAACGCCCAGGCGTGA
The DNA here is from genome assembly GCF_021018895.1 of Seriola aureovittata. NCBI lineage: Eukaryota > Metazoa > Chordata > Actinopteri > Carangiformes > Carangidae > Seriola > Seriola aureovittata. Next base: position 22,269,981 of record NC_079376.1, read on the forward strand.
CGTAGGCTGTTTCGTTGGTGTTGAAAAGCCGTTGCAGTTCTTCATAGTGCCATTGAAGTGAGTCATCTCTAGGTAGTGTGGTAAAAAGGAAAAGAAAAAAAAAAGAAAAAAAAAACTTCGAAGTGTTCCGCGAACAGCAGAGAGCGCAGATAGAGTGTGAAGTAGGCAAGGCGACGGAAAATATTCAGAAGATTAGACAGACTATAGGCTTTAAAGCGAATGTTAACCTGCGTGAGTCACTCTCTAACTACAGGTTCACTTGTCTCCACTGGATCTGACTGCTGAACGTGTGCTACTGACTTAACGTTGAAGTTTGCACACCTGAGAGGATCTGAAACAGTGTAGTGTAGGTTTACCTGCGGCTCAAGCACAATAAGAAGCAGCCTTTAAAAAGTAACGCTAACACACTAAAATATTTACCCCAAGTTGCAATATCTGTAAGATGTTTTAGGTTTAGTTTAGAGGAGCATTAATTGCACTTTGTTTTTGCCAACTCTTCTGGATATCCCAAATTAACAACGTCTCGAGTCAGAGGATTTTTCTATTGGTGCTTTTTTTTTTTATCAGCGAGGAATTTTAAGAAAAGGTTTCAGAGCTCAAACATTCTACTGAAATCTTACTCTTTCCTGGATCATGTACCAGGACTACTCCGGGAACTACGACACCTCGTCCCGCGGAAGCAGCACCTCTCCGGCCCAGCCAGAGTCCTTCACAAGCGGCAGCAGCACGATCGGAAGTCCGATCTCTACCTCAAGCTACCAGGTAACAAGGAAACACCGCGGCTTCATCTATGTAAATAAAATCCTAACATTTATCTGCTTTAAACGGAAATTACAGTTAGTTTTATTGTATATATTGATGGTATCATGGGATTGCGCTTTGATTGACTTTTAATGGGAATTCTTCAGGTCGTTTGGGGGAAAAAAACACGGATGAACCCAATGACACAGATCACATCGATGGCTCAGAACAGATGCAAGACTAGATCTATGCACAAGTATTTTGGACTCATACCATTTGAATTCTGTCACAAGCTATCTGGACACAGTCTGATGATTTACTTTGATCAGATAGGCTACCAAATTTATAGCACTGGTTGCTGCGCATAGTATACGGGCGAAGCCATGCGCATATTAATTCATGAAAAAAAAAAAAAGAATTATTCTTGAATCGGTCCCTGTTATAAAACAAGAAGTGCATAACATACAGACTATACTCTGACAGATGTGAGGCGATCTGTCTGTCGGTGCAGGAGAAGGGGACGCATCGAAATGGGTGCCTGTGATTTCCAGATGTCAGTTTCAGATCCACGATCTCTGTCAAGTGTTGCCATCTTTCCTATCCGTGCGTCTGTAGCTCCCCACTGCAGCCGCTTTTTACGCGCATGCATTATAGGGACGATAAATCTTTCGAGCACACACATATATACCATACTCTGGGCTGTGTATACTTTGCGCTAGTCTGGTAATTACCTGGCTAAGGCTAAAGCTTGTTGCGGAGAATGCAACAGGCTTGTGCTGCTTGATACACAAATGAATGTCTCATTTTTCCTGGTCAGGAGTTGAAGCGTTCTGGACATCCAGAAGGCCTGTGTTGCTGCAGAATGGGATTTGAGTTCAGTTAAAGTTGGTATTTGTGGCAGATGTTTCTCTTATTGGACTATCAGAAATAATCATGGATCAGATTGTAGGCTGATTTGATCAGATGGGTCTCGGGGCTCATGGCACATGGCCACATTCCGTCCAGTGGGAAGCGCGCACAGACCGGGAGCGCAGGACTATCAAAGCCTGTACTTCCTTACCCGAGAAAATGCCAACAACCGCGCTGCTGCGCTTAAAATACCAAATCAATTCAGTTCATCTGCTCGATTTTATCGCAGGGTTTAGCTTTCATACATTCTCAGTGAGATGTGTCCTGTCGGTGTGCCAGCTTGAGGTTATGAGGATGCCGTGTCCTCATTCGCAAATAATAGGACATAAATCCGGGAAGAGGCATGTTGTTTACCCGCACCCAAGTCTTGCATAGAGCAGTTCTGTGGAAAAGCCCCGTCAGGCTCACGCAACATTACGGTAAACGACTTTTGGCTCGTATCTATCATTGCTCTGGTTCCCTGTAATCACACACTGACTGCCTGTTTCCCATTACAGCGGGCTGGAACATGACCTCTTTGTTAGGTTTAATAAGACATATCAAAACAAGGCATTTTTCTCTTTTTTTTAATCGCCAGTAGATTTTCTTTTTATCAGATCGGAGGTTTTAGCTTTTAGGCTTCCCTTTATTCAGTGTAACGACTGTGTGAAACTTTACGTCCTTCACAATCCATTGCACACGATTTATTCAATCCTTGTTTTTACTTATGAGGAATTTTAACTCTCTCACACTCAAACCAAGCTCTCCAAAACATTCCGCTCACATAATTCTGTCTAACTATCTGGCTTGTTACAGCTGGCTGCTTCCCCTCTTACTGGAACTGACTGCGTTTCACATGTGCTTAACAAATCCCATACACAATGACTCACCAGATAAACAAAGTTCCAATAGACTGCCAGGATATCCGACGGAAAGTCGGGAATAGCGGGGATATGGGGACGTGCGTAAATTACGCACACTGGCAAGGCAGCCCTGTCTGTTTGTGGACTCCAGAGACATGAAGTAATACTGATCTGACACCGGTTCTCATCCTGGTGATTTTTATGCGAGTCAAATTCACTCATACCTGTAGACTGTAGATCATTATACAGTTACCTTGTGAGGTTATGTGAGGATTTGAAAAAGAGTGTCTTTCTATTTGGAGGTTGGTGCCAAGAGTTGAGAGGCTTGGAGTCATGCTCTTGTCTCAGGACCAGCAGCATACCATTGCGCATCACAGTATGCCTTGTAATGCCCTCAAAACTACAGGCAAATGTATCACATATATGTTTTTGGAAGTAAAGGTTGATTCCAATAATAAAATCTGCCACTCATCAGATTTTGTATTTTAAAATAATTCCTCGTGGAATAATTAATCTTCCAGACAAACAAAGGTTTATTCCCTCAAATAATTTTCGAGCTGGCGGCTGAAAAGTGCAGCTGAACCCCTGGTCCAGTCCAGATATGTGTAATACTTGCCCACTTCAGTTTTTTGTCTCATGGTTATTGTAGTAAAGTGAGATGCACTGGACACCTTGGGCTTTCCCACATGATTCACAGCATGTGTCACTGTTCTACTCTACGGGTTACATGCGCAACATTTTGCCTATGTGGACTGAATCATTACTATATGCTTGAAATGTGAGAAAAAAGTGTGAATTTAATAATGGTGGGCGGTGATGGTGTGTGTGTGTGAAATGAAGCAGGGCTCATGCACTTCTCTGGAAAAATGTTCTTTCACGATGCATCCCCTCTCCTCTCCTCTCCTCTCCTCTCCTCTCCTCTCCTCTCATCTCATCACGTTTCTCCTGTTCCTTCTCTTTCCAGAAGTACAGGGTTGACATGCCCGGCTCCAACAGTGCCTTCATACCCACCATCAATGCAATCACAACCAGCCAAGACCTGCAGTGGATGGTGCAACCCACGGTCATCACCTCTATGTCCAACCCTTACTCGCGGTCCCACCCGTACGGCCATCACCTGACCAACGGGCCGGGGCTGCTGGGGCACAACACACTGGCTCGGCCCGGCGTCATCCGCTCCATCGGGGACGCCAGAGGCCGACGCAAGAGGGATGAACAGGTGAGGAACCTGAGATGACAGAGTCGGGCAAAAAATTATTTTTTTTCGTGGTATAATTTTATGTGAATTTGTTGCCTCAGAAGATTTTTGCAGTGCTGTCTGAAAGCAAAGCAAAACACCTGATTACTATCATTGGAAATCATTGAATAAACATATTTATCACTGAATTTATTTTTTCTTGTATGATTGTTATTCTGCTCACAGTCAGCCAGTAGTATCACCCAGCTCTGGTTTATCTTCTCGCTCTTTATTTTATATTGATTGTGCACACGCCTTATTTTACCTGCCGTGCTCTGTCTTTGCTTGCCCTCAGCTCACCCCGGAGGAAGAGGAAAAGAGGAGGGTGAGGCGTGAGAGGAATAAGTTAGCCGCCGCCAAATGCCGCAACCGTAGACGCGAGCTCACCGAGATGCTGCAAGGGGTGAGTAGAAATCTGAAAAGTGGAGACAGCAGAGCAGATCAGCTGTAATCATATAAAACAACCGCAAATCAGTGTGTAAGTGCTGGAGCATCTTGTTCCTCTTATGTGGCAAACAGCTCCAGCTAATAAACACCCAGCTTCCTGTTTTTTTTGGGGGTTTTTTTCCTTTTGGCAAGATTTGTCGTCCTTATTGTTGATGTAGAAAATCACAAAATGTCCAAAGAGCAACAAAAGAAATGATTTTAACACAGAGAACGGGGGCTCACAGTTGCTCAGAAGTCTGGCAGGAGTCCTGTTTTTCAGATTTCTGATGAGTGATTGAACTCCACACCTAAATTTACAACCTCACATTACTGGTTTCACTCTGAGTGCAAGGTCTGAGTGAAAAGATGACAGCCGATGAAAAGCTTTTTGTCTCGGGCAGCTGTAGACAGAGGTAGGGCTGTCTCGCGGCCCTGCCTGGCAGACAGTAACGGCATCTAAATGGACTAATTAGCCGAATTACAGTGAGGTTGAGCTTGTCAGGCCTTAAAAACCCCCAGGAATGGAATTTGCTGTAGGCAGCTGTCTCCATGAATGCAGGACATTTTGTAAAAGGGGCAAATTGCTTGTCTCACAATCCTACAAAGAGCTTGCACACACACATACACACACACACACACACATGTATATACAAACACACACTACAGCCAATGCTTCCAGGGGGGGGGGGGGGGGGCCTTTCCGTCTTCACATGCCTGTTTTTTAAAATTCCAAATAAGGAAGTGTCGCTTTCCAGTGAAAAGATGGAGCAATATTCCTACAATAGCTCCTCTTTGATTTGCTGATAGCATTCCTATAAGTGTCTCACTGGGCACCTCCTCTCTTGGCTCCTTGTGCACGACTTCCTCATACCTTTACCCATGAGTCAAAGTTCTCAGACAGCAAGTCAGCTTATCATTATCTGCCTGATGTCTGTGACTGACAAACAGCTTTTATGAGACTTTGTCTTTTACGTGACATATTAATGACACAGTGTCGAGGCAGATCCCATATCTGTGAGACGCAAACAATGCACAGACATTATGTGAAGCTCAGAATTCAGGCAGGAGGCGTCGAGATTACACGTCGTAAGTCTAAATGGCCCGTGACAAATTCTTGATTTAATGTGTTGCTTGTGCTACTTTCTGTGTTTAAGAAAACCAGAGCAAACAAACAGTGCCCTCTTTTGGCACGTTGGAGGAACACTCACACAATCTGACGACCTTAATGCTGGAGAAACTCTGGGATCATCACATGCCTTATAAAGCCTTGATTTGGCTGAAGGGCATATGCTTTTTGTCACTGAATACCAGTGAACATGTTGTTGCAATATCTGTTTTTATCAACCACAAAAGGCTTTTGGCTGGAGACCTTTGTCACATCATTCCTCGTTTATCTCTCTTGTGTCTCTGCAAAAAAGAAAATGCCTCAAATATAGTTAACAAAAACAAATGTGCTCATACTCAAGCTCAAGTGGTCACCCTTATTTCTTGTTTCTCCATCGACAGGAGACTGAGAAGCTGGAGGAGGAGAAAGCCGACCTGCAGAAGGAGATCGAGAGCCTGCAGAAGGAGAAAGACAAGCTGGAGTTCATGCTGGTCGCCCACAATCCCGTGTGCAAGCTGCCCATTGAGGATCGCCACCAGTCGTCAGGCCACCAGCAGCACCAGCAGCACCAGCAGCACCAGCAGCACCAGCAGCACCAGCAGCACCAGCAGCAATGTACCCCGCTCCCCCTGACCATGCGCCCCAACATGGGCACCCGGGCTCAGATGAACCAGGTGGTGGTGAAGCAAGAGCCAGAGGACAACGAGGATGACGTGGGCAAGCCTCAGCGCTCCGTCATCAAGCCCATCTGCCTGGGTGGCGGGGGTGTCAGCGGTGGGATATACTGCACAGATGGAGACAGCCTGAACACACCGGTGGTGGCAGCGTCCACCCCGGCCGCCACACCCAGCGCCCCAAATCTCATATTCACCTACCCGAGCATGCTGGAGCCCGAGAGCCCATCGCCCTCCTCTGAGTCCTGCTCCAAGGCCCACCGGCGCAGCAGCAGCAGCGGCGACCAGTCCTCAGACTCCCTCAACTCACCCACCCTCCTGGCCCTCTGAGCGAGGTGCTCGGCTCGGCGCAGCTGAGAAATGAACACTGTGGCTGAAGGCAAGTACAAGGATTGACTGGGCCCACCCCACCCCCAACCCCCCCCCACCCCATCCCACCCCTCCAGTGTCTTTTAAAGACCCAAAAGCACATTCAAAAGTCCAGACCAAGCTGACCATGTGAGCCGTTTCCCCCTACACAGGGAGACCCACAAGGGCTACGCTGCGTGTTTCTTCTTGTTCTGCTTCAGTGTAAATTTTTTTATTTGTAAAAGTGTGTGCACCAATCCTAAAAAGTGTCATCCCTTCGCCATTTCAACTCGAGTGTCAACTTGTTTACTGGGCAGACAGTTCTGAAAGAAAGACATGCCTAAATGTGGCAATTGTGAGTTGGTGTGACTAAGACTAGAGATCGCGTTCTTAATATATTTTTCTGAATCTGTTTAAAAAGCCATGCTGACACTTGCACTCCGCCAAGACGAATCAATAAATCACTCAACGAGGTCAGCATTTTACTGGATTTTCTGAGGAGAGAAAGAGACAGTGAGCAAAGACTTCCTCTCCTCTTTTTTCCACTTAGATTTGTCCTTTCATAACTTGGACCTTGATTCAGGAATTGCTATCGAGAGTGTGTACACATTTCTGATGTTATTCCCATCTCTTTAATTGTATTTATGGACTGTGCTGATTAAATTTTACAAAGTGTTTTGTTGAGATATCGTCCTCTCCTTAATCTGCCTGTAGAAAAGCAAAGTTGTCGCCTACAGGGTGACTTAAGCACTCCTCAGTGTTGCAAACGATACGAGCCAACTTTCAATCAATGACTAGTTCCTCAATACTCTATACCTTCTATTTTGCCATAGTGGCTTGACTTTACAGTAGTATTGGTGTGCTTTTCCTCAGTGATTCTGTACCTGAACTTTACAACCTGTTTATGACAAAGTGTATGTGATTTACATTGATGTCGGGGATATCTCTCTGGTGTAGTGGAAACCCCATCGTGAAGAGCATTGCAGGACTGCAGGCTGTTGAATGGTCGAGCCAAAGTGTTGCAGAGTTGGTACTATACGTGTAGGGACGATAGACTTCATCACTTCATTGTGTCACATCGAGAAAAGGTTTCTCTTTTTAGCTCAGACATAAAGGTTTGAACGGAACCCTCCCTCCACTGGATCCTGCACTTCTTTGTTTCGTACACTCTCTAAATAAAGGTCTTATCTTTTTTCAACACCGCCTCTCAGGGCAGGTCAGGTTTCAAAAAGCCAAAAAGGTTTGTATGACACATGTAATCCTGTAATTCGTCCGTCTTTGTCTAAAAGGAGGGATTTTGCTCAAATTTGAAAAAAGCCACTGTGGTCTAGACTGTCGCCAGCTGCCAATGATGTCAACCCTGTTTATACTGTGTTTGTAAATCTGTCACTTTTAGTAAAGAAATGATGTTTAAATTCAACTCAGATGATTTATGGGTGTATGAACATATGCCAACTTGGAGGTACTCAGTAGAAACTTAGTGGACGCCTTGTCGGCTTTAAACAAGGGCCAGACACGGTTCACTTTTTGACTATAAGGAAGGGATAAGACTCTCTCTACAGCTGGCCTGAGATGAAAGAGGGGACACCTTGAGAAGATGTAATATTTTGGAGGTTTTATGAAGCACTTCTTTTTTTTTTCCTTTTTTTTTTGTTGTTATTTTTACATGTGTGTATCTTAAAGGGATGAGGGATTTCAATACCGTGCACTGAGAAGGACACAGGAACAGCGATATTTGGGACCTTTTTTTTTTTTGTTTACTTCAAACATTCCTAATGAATATAATGTCAGGGGTTGAAGGGGGTGTCATCTTTGTTGGAACCCTTTTTGTTATCAGAGGAGTAAAAGCTGTGGTTGGAAGACTTTTGTTTGCGCTGGATGCAGAAAACAGACTTTGAAATTCAATGCAAGCTGCTACTACTTGTTTGGAAAAACCATGTCGGCTGTTTATATTTCACTGATGTTGGGTTTAGCATCACTGGCTGTAATATCATGTGATGCAACAGGGCATCTTTGATCCTGTTTGACAACATAAAGAGGTGAAATGATAACCAAAAACATTACTGTGGGCAAGTCTGATACGTCTGTATGTTGAGATATTCTGAAGCCCCTCGACACACATAGGAAAGCCATTGACTGTAGATCTTCTACTGTACATGTCATCTACTGTCTGTCGCCTGTTTTCAACTAACTATTTCTTCTTTTCCAAATGCTTTAACTGTTAAAAATGACTCAAAATTAATAAAAACAGCAATATGTATAGCAGTGTTTGTTAATTTAAATGAATAATAATAAAAAATCATTTTCAACTTGGAATTGTCCTTTTTCATTCATAAGAATGCACTTACACTAACACACACAACTGACAAGGTCTGTGATTCAGTCTAGTATTAGAATATCATCAACCTGTTTATTAATCATTTTTCATCATTTTCTAAAAACAATATTTTTAAATATTATTGATTGATGGGATTGAAGGAATGGAAAATGTAAAAAAAAGTATACATAGACATATAAACACACACACACATATGTGTGTGTGTATATGTATATGTATATATATATATATATATATATATATATATATATATATATATAAAAAACATGATAATAATGTCAAAGTGTACTCAGAGATATTTATAGCCTATATTCAATATAGTCTTAATGTTTGAAATTATTCCCAGAGAAATTGAATTATTGTTTCCAGTGCAGAGATGTGTAGTAGTAGAGTAGACTCTAAAGAACGTATGTAAGTAATATAAAGGAATATTATCCTATATGAGAAATTATGTCAAAACAAATCAGTTCTCCAGAATACAGCCTAGAGGGCATTAATTTTTCTGTGTAATGCCGATATTAAAATACTAGTAAACAATAGCCTGTAATCTACAGTATATTCAGTATATAAAATCATAGTTAGGTTATATTGATATTTTGTTCAGTTAGCCTAAATGCAGTATTTTTATCATCCATATACCCCAACAGTTAATTAGTATTATGAACATTGAAAATTTAATGACATTGCCAAACTTCATTCAGAAATAAGTGGCTAGGCCCATGGCTTCTATAGTCTTTCAAAACACTTTGCACTACACTTTTGTCAAGGTCATTACTGTCATTGTACATATTATAGAGGTGTATCTTGTCTTTTATCTAGAACCATCTGACAACAAATTAATTTTAATACAGCAACAACATCCCTGTGCTATCGTGGTGAATGATCTTGTCCTTATCCAGTAAATTGGGGTGGAGATAATCTTAGAATTATAATCTTTTTACTTTGAAACTGGACACCAGAAGTGTTTATTCTGTCTGCCTTTGCTCTGAATGGCTGTGATGTGGTTTAAAATCATGTGTATTTCCTGCCCTCAAGTGGTCGCAGAAAGAATTACAAAAGTAGACTGTGTGCACAGTTAAAAGAGGAAGATAGCATAAAACTATATGATATGTAAAGACAATGAATTAATTAATACCAAATTGAGGTTTAGGCATCACTGGTTGTTTCAAGCTAAAGTATTTTACTATTTTTGGGAGGACCTATGTCGACTTCGTAAATTTTATTTTGAACCTTCTCACCGGAAGTGCGAATATGTTCATATCTTATGTTTATATCAATATTATCAATATCACTTTGAGTAAACTATGATATATAAGACACCTTGGAATGTTTTTCCACAGGAAGATCCTGTAAATAGTTGTGGCAATGTGTAAGTGCACTTGTAAGGGAAAGGTTTCTCTCAGATATTTCACCGGAAGTATCGGTCTGCTACACAGTTTATTAGTGCCACGGGTGCTCAGCTCCGAGGCACTCCTCTACAGCTAGAATAGCTGAGAGGAGTGCCTCGGGGATCCGCCCCGAGGCATCTATTAATATTCTGTTTCGGGTTTATTATTCTTCCGCCTAATTTCGGCGCGTAACTTGTCCCGCAGCTTTGAGAAGACCCCGGTAATATATACATCAAAACGTGCGTCTTGATCCCGAAAGGGGTGCTATGACTTTTGGTGTTAAAATTCCAATTTTTCCCAAAGTTATTCCCAAAAAACTGGGAATAAATAATGCATTAGAAATGCATTGGAATTTTCTTTAGAAACCCACCTTTTTTCTACAAAATTGCACCTTTTTTCTGAGTCACCCAGCTCTCTCATACCTGCACATAGAAATGTGATTCAAACTATAAAACGGAGGAAAACTTCTGCTCTCTCAAAAAGACAGGAACTGTTTTTACATAACATGTAAACTTTTCAAACTGTGAGCACTCAAAGGAGGAGTGCAAATCACTTTTTCTTCAAAGTTAGAGTGAAAGCGTCAGTTGGCTAGAGTGCGTGAAGCAGTAAAAAATAACTTTTATTTTTATTTTTAACTCGAGCTCGCGGCCAAACCGTAAAAAGGAGACAAATAATTCTTTCTGAAAATGTAGACATAGTTGTTGGGATTCATAAAATGTAACTTTGACAGGCAGGGTCTGCACAAAATTTAAACGGGGGTGCCGAGTCCGGCAGCAATACCTGTCTCACTCTCATTGACACCTAATGTAATCGTCTTTTTTTTTCAAAAGAATCTCACTCTGTCTTCGCACTGAGCTTATGCACTCATTTTAAGGAATATCTGAATAAAATAGAGACTGTAGAAACTTCTGGCTTCAGTGTCTGGCACGGTCTTTTCGGTTTATGAAAAGAAGTAACGGTTTTCTCATAATTTGCAGTTGTTTGAAGCCATGTAGAAGCCAAATTCTGGGCAGATTTTCACATTGCCATGGCAACGGCAGCTCCTGACCTGTGTGCGTGCCTGCGTGCGCCTAGCAACCAGATAACCAACTCTCCAAGCTCTGCTAGCTTTACATTAGCCGCATGTTAGGTCTTAAATTACATTTAGTTAGGTCTTAAATATGTAAGTCCATTTACTGCTTCCTTCGTTGCTTTTTTTTTTGTTTTGTTAAAAGAGTGAATGAAGTTGTGACGGTCTCCGCTGAGACAGAGGAGAGGAGAAGCTACTAGCCCTCTCTCGCTGTCACTTCTAGTCGCGTTGCTCTCCTCCCCAGTAATGTTAAATTTAGCACAGAAAAAAACATAATAGTGGTAATTTAAATAGCGGTTCATGGGATTTATTAACCCTCAGGGGTCCCTCTGTCCTTTTTTGGACATTTTCTTTACTTTTCTTTTTTGATTTGCTGATCATTTTGGCTGTATTACAGCTGAAGGTATGGATGAAAAAACGTCATGGCATAAAATTTCAAAAAAACATCATAGTGTAAGATTTAGAAGTTCAAGTTAATTCATATATTGCAGTTAATTCACTAAAAAGATTTGTTTAAAAAGTTTACACAATTATTTACATATCTATGTTTACACATTTAAATCATAATATTACATCTGGTGAACAGTAACGATAAATTGTTGAATCTGCTTATGTGATTCTTTAACAGTTACCTCAGTCTAAGTCACTGTAGCTTCTGATTGGTTAGTTAAGTCACATGACTGTTTGTACGTTGTGGTGACGAGAGTCAGAGGTGTGATCAGTAAAGTACTGCTTGAGAAAGTTATCCGTGTCCATTCTGCTGTTTCTTTATATAAAGAGTGATTCTAACCACCATTCCTCGAACCCTCACGTTACAATAGTATGATAAGGCATAAAATTTCAAAAAACGTCATAGTATAGTATGGCATAAAATTTCAAAAAATGTCATATTATATTAAGTCATAAAAATGGCAAAAAACGTCATAGTATAGTCAGGCACAAAACGTCACAGTATAGTAAGGCATAAAAATGCCAAAAAAAGTCATATTCTAGTAGAGCATAAAAATGCCAAAAAACGTCATAGTATAGTCAGGCACAAAACGTCACAGTATAGTAAGGCATAAAAATGCCAAAAAAATACATATTAGAGTAGAGCATAAAAACAGCAAAAAACGTCATAGTATAGTATGGCATAAAATTTCAAAAAACGTCATAGTATAATAAGTCATAAAAATGGCAAAAAACATCATAGTATAGTATGGCATAAAACGTCACAGTATAGTAAGGCATAAAAATGCCAAAAAACTTCATTGTGTACTATTGCGTGAAAATGTCAACAAAACGTCATAGTATAGTATGCCATAAAATTTCAAAAAACGTCACAGTATAGTCAGGCATAAAAATGCCAAAAAAAGTCATATTCTAGTAGAGCATAAAAATGTCAAAAAACGTCACAGTATAGTAAGGCATAAAAATGCCAAAAAAATACATATTATAGTAGAGCATAAAAATGGCAAAAAACGTCATAGTATTGTATGGCATAAAATTTGAAAAAAAACATCATAGCATAATAAGGCATAAAAATGGCATAAAACGTCATAGTATAGTATGGCATGAAATTTCAAAATACTTCATAGTATAATAAGGCATAAAAATGGCAAAAAACGTCATAGTATAGTCAGGCACAAAACGTCACAGTATAGTAAGGCATAAAAATGCCAAAAAAAGTCAAATTCTAGTAGAGCATAAAAATGGCAAAAAACGTCATAGTATAGTCAGGCACAAAACGTCACAGTTCAGTAAGGCATAAAAATGCCAAAAAACTTCATTGTGTACTATTGCGTGAAAATGTCAAAAAACGTCATAGTATAGTATGCCATAAAATTTCAAAAAACGTCACAGTATAGTAAGGCATAAAAATGCCAAAAAAATACATATTATAGTAGAGCATAAAAATGGCAAAAAACGTCATAGTATAGTATGGCATAAAATTTCAAAAAACGTCATAGTATAATAAGGCATAAAAATGGCAAAAATCGTCATAGTATAGTCAGGCATAAAAATGGCAAAAAACGTCATAGTATATTATGGCATAAAATTTCAAAAAACGTCATAGTATAATAAGGCATAAAAATGGCAAAAAAAATCATAGTATAGTATGGCATAAAATTTCAAAAAATGTCATAGTATATTAAGTCATAAAAATGGCAAAAAAAAGTAATATTCTAGTAGAGCATAAAAATGGCAAAAAACGTCATAGTATAGTCAGGCACAAAACGTCACAGTTTAAGGCATAAAAATGCCAAAAAACTTCATTGTGTACTATTGCGTGAAAATGTCAAAAAACGTCATAGTATAGTATGCTATAAAATTTCAAAAAACGTCACAGTATAGTAAGGCATAAAAATGCCAAAAAAAGTCATATTCTAGTAGAGCACAAAAATGGCAAAAAACGTCATAGTATAGTATGGCATAAAAAGGGCAAAAAACGTCATAGTATAGTAAGGCATAAAATTTCAAAAAATGTCATAGTATACTAAGGCATAAAAATGACAAAAAAAACGTCATAGTATAGTCAGGCACAAAACGTCACAGTATAATAAGGCATAAAAATGCCAAAAAAATACATATTATAGTATGCCATAAAAATGGCAAAAAACGTCATAGTATAGTATGGCATAAAATTTCAAAAAATGTCATAGTATATTAAGTCATAAAAATGGCAAAAAACATCACAGTATAGTATGGCATAAAACGTCATAGTATAGTAAGGCATAAAAATGCCAAAAAACTTCATTGTGTACTATTGCGTGAAAATGTCAAAAAACGTCACAGTATAGTAAGGTATAAAAATGCCAAAAAAAAGTCATATTTTAGTAGAGCATAAAAATGGCAAAAAACGTCATAGTATAGTCAGGCACAAAACGTCACAGTATAGTAAGGCATAAAAATGCCAAAAAAATACATATTATAGTAGAGCATAAAAATGGCAAAAAACGTCATAGTATAGTATGGCATAAAATTTCAAAAAACGTCATAGTATAATAAGGCATAAAAATGGCAAAAAACGTCATAGTATAGTCAGGCACAAAACGTCACAGTATAGTAAGGCAAAAAAATGCCAAAAAAAGTCATATTATAGTAGAGCATAAAAATGTCAAAAAACGTCATAGTATAATAAGGCATAAAAATGGCAAAAAACATCATAGTATAGTATGGCATAAAAACGGCAAAAAACGTCATAGTATAGTATGGCATAAAATTTCAAAAAATGTCATAGTATACTAAGGCATAAAAATGACAAAAAAACGTCATAGAATAGTCAGGCACAAAACGTCACAGTATAGTAAGGCATAAAAATGCCAAAAAAATACATATTCTAGTAGAGCATAAAAATGGCAAAAAACATCATAGTATAGTCAGGCACAAAACGTCACAGTATAGTAAGGCATAAAAATGCCAAAAAAATACATATTATAGTAGAGCATAAAAATGGCAAAAAACGTCATAGTATTGTATGGCATAAAATTTTAAAAAAACATCATAGCATAATAAGGCATAAAAATGGCATAAAACGTCATAGTATAGTATGGCATAAAATTTCAAAAAACTTCATAGTATAATAAGGCATAAAAATGGCAAAAAACGTCATAGTATAGTCAGGCACAAAACGTCACAGTATAGTAAGGCAAACAAATGCCAAAAAAAGTCATATTATAGTAGAGCATAAAAATGTCAAAAAACGTCATAGTATAGTATGGCATAAAATTTCAAAAAATGTCATAGTATATTAAGTCATAAAAATGGCAAAAAACATCATAGTATAGTATGGCATAAAACGTCACAGTATAGTAAGGCATAAAAATGCCAAAAAAATACATATTATAGTAGAGCATAAAAATGGCAAAAAACGTCATAGTATAGTATGGCATAAAATTTCAAAAAACGTCATAGTATATTAAGTCATAAAAATGGCAAAAAACATAATAGTATAGTATGGCATAAAACGTCACAGTATAGTAAGGCATAAAAATGCCAAAAAACTTCATTGTGTACTATAGCGTGAAAATGTCAAAAAACGTCATAGTATAGTATGCCATAAAATTTCAAAAAAGGTCACAGTATAGTAAGGTATAAAAATGCCAAAAAAAGTCATATTATAGTAGAGCA
The DNA here is from genome assembly GCF_021018895.1 of Seriola aureovittata. Taxonomy (NCBI): domain Eukaryota; kingdom Metazoa; phylum Chordata; class Actinopteri; order Carangiformes; family Carangidae; genus Seriola; species Seriola aureovittata. Next base: position 22,285,168 of record NC_079376.1, read on the forward strand.
TAAAAATGTCAAAGAACGTCATAGTATAATAAGGCATAAAAATGGCAAAAAACGTCATAGTATAGTCAGGCACAAAACGTCACAGTATAGTAAGGCAAAAAAATGCCAAAAAAAGTCATATTATAGTAGAGCATAAAAATGTCAAAAAACGTCATAGTATAATAAGGCATAAAAATGGCAAAAAACGTCATAGTATAGTATGGCATAAAAATGGCAAAAAACGTCATAGTATAGTAAGGCAAAAAAATGACAAAAAAAGTCATAGTATAGTATGGCATAAAAATGACAAAAAACGTCATAGTATAGTCAGGCACAAAACGTCACAGTATAGTAAGGCATAAAAATGCCAAAAAAAATACATATTATAGTAGAGCATAAAAATGGCAAAAAACGTCATAGTATAGTATGGCATAAAATTTTAAAAAACGTCATAGTATAATAAGGCATAAAAATGGCAAAAAACGTCATAGTATAGTATGGCATAAAAATGGCAAAAAACGTCATAGTATAGTATGGCATAAAACGTCACAGTATAGTAAGGCATAAAAATGCAAAAAATGTCATAGTATAATAAGGCATAAAAATGGCAAAAAACGTCATAGAATAGTCAGGCACAAAACGTCACAGTATAGTAAGGCATAAAAATGCCAAAAAAATACATATTCTAGTAGAGCATAAAAATGGCAAAAAACATCATAGTATAGTCAGGCACAAAACGTCACAGTATAGTAAGGCATAAAAATGCCAAAAAAATACATATTATAGTAGAGCATAAAAATGGCAAAAAACGTCATAGTATTGTATGGCATAAAATTTTCAAAAAATGTCATAGTATACTAAGGCATAAAAATGGCATAAAACGTCATAGTATTGTATGGCATAAAATTTCAAAAAACTTCATAGTATAATAAGGCATAAAAATGGCAAAAAACGTCATAGTATAGTCAGGCACAAAACGTCACAGTATAGTAAGGCAAACAAATGCCAAAAAAAGTCATATTATAGTAGAGCATAAAAATGTCAAAAAACGTCATAGTATAGTATGGCATAAATTTTCAAAAAATGTCATAGTATATTAAGTCATAAAAATGGCAAATAGCATCATAGTATAGTATGGCATAAAACGTCACAGTATAATAAGGCATGAAAATGCCAAAAAAATACATATTATAGTAGAGCATAAAAATGGCAAAAATCGTCATAGTATAGTATGGCATAAAATTTCAAAAAACGTCATAGTATATTAAGTCATAAAAATGGCAAAAAACATAATAGTATAGTATGGCATAAAACGTCACAGTATAGTAAGGCATAAAAATGCCAAAAAACTTCATTGTGTACTATAGCGTAAAAATGCCAAAAAAATACATATTATAGTATGCCATAAAAATGGCAAAAAACGTCATAGTATAGTAGAGCATAAAAATGCCAAAAAACTTCATTGTGTACTATTGCGTGAAAATGTCAAAAAACGTCATAGTATAGTATGCCATAAAATTTCAAAAAACGTCACAGTATAGTAAGGCATAAAAATGCCAAAAAACTTCATTGTGTACTATTGCGTGAAAATGTCAAAAAACGTCATAGTATAGTATGCCATAAAATTTCAAAAAACGTCACAGTATAGTAAGGTATAAAAATACCAAAAAAAGTCATATTTTAGTAGAGCATAAAAATGGCAAAAAACGTCATAGTATAGTATGGCATAAAATTTTAAAAAAACGTCATAGTATAATAAGGCATAAAAATGGCAAAAAAACGTCATAGTATAGTATGGCATAAAAATGGCAAAAAAAGTCATAGTATAATATGGCATAAAATTTCAAAAAATGTCAAATTCTAGTAGAGCATAAAAATGGCAAAAAACGTCATAGTATAGTCAGGCACAAAACGTCAAAGTATAGTAAGGCATAAAATTTCAAAAAACGTCACAGTATAGTAAGGCATAAAAATGCCAAAAAAATACATATTATAGTAGAGCATAAAAATGGCAAAAAACGTCATAGTATTGTATGGCATAAAATTTGAAAAAAAACATCATAGCATAATAAGGCATAAAAATGGAATAAAACGTCATAGTATAGTATGGCATGAAATTTCAAAATACTTCATAGTATAATAAGGCATAAAAATGGCAAAAAACGTCATAGTATAGTCAGGCACGAAAACGTCAAAGTATAGTAAGGCATAAAAATGCCAAAAAAAGTCAAATTCTAGTAGAGCATAAAAATGGCAAAAAACGTCATAGTATAGTATGGCATAAAACGTCACAGTATAGTAAGGCATAAAAATGCCAAAAAACTTCATTGTGTACTATTGCGTGAAAATGTCAAAAAACGTCATAGTATAGTATGCCATAAAATTTCAAAAAACGTCACAGTATAGTAAGGCATAAAAATGCCAAAAAAAGTCATATTCTAGTAGAGCATAAAAATGGCAAAAAACATCATAGTATAGTCAGGCACAAAACGTCACAGTATAGTAAGGCATAAAATTTCAAAAAACGTCACAGTATAGTAAGGCATAAAAATGCCAAAAAAATACATATTATAGTAGAGCATAAAAATGGCAAAAAACGTCATAGTATAGTATGGCATAAAATTTCAAAAAACGTCATAGTATAATTAGGCATAAAAATGGCAAAAATCGTCATATTATAGTCAGGCATAAAAATGGCAAAAAACGTCATAGTATAGTAAGGCATAAAAATGCCAAAAAAAGTCATATTCTAGTAGAGCACAAAAATGGCAAAAAACGTCATAGTATAGTATGGCATAAAAAGGGCAAAAAACGTCATAGTATAGTAAGGCATAAAATTTCAAAAAATGTCATAGTATACTAAGGCATAAAAATGACAAAAAAACGTCATATTTTAGTAGAGCATAAAAATGGCAAAAAACGTCATAGTATAGTCAGGCACAAAACGTCACAGTATAGTAAGGCATAAAAATGCCAAAAAAATACATATTATAGTGGAGCATAAAAATGGCAAAAAACGTCATAGTATAGTATGGCATAAAATTTCAAAAAACGTCATAGTATAATAAGGCATAAAAATGGCAAAAAACGTCATAGTATAGTATGGCATAAAAGTGTCAAAAAACATCATAGTATAGTCAGGCACAAAACGTCACAGTATAGTAAGGCATAAAAATGCCAAAAAAATACATATTATAGTTGAGCATAAAAATGGCAAAAAACGTCATAGTATAGTATGGCATAAAATTTCAAAAAACGTCATAGTATAATAAGGCATTAAAATGGCAAAAAACGTCATAGTAAAGTCAGGCACAAAACGTCACAGTATAGTAAGGCATAAAAATGCCAAAAAAAGTCATATTATAGTAGAGCATAAAAATGGCAAAAAACGTCATAGTATAGTCAGGCACAAAACGTCACAGTATAGTAAGGCATAAAAATGCCAAAAAAAAGTCATATTCTAGTAGAGCATAAAAATGGCAAAAAACGTCATAGTATAGTATTGCATAAAATTTCAAAATGCATCATAGTATAATAAGGCATAAAAATGGCAAAAAACGTCATAGTATAGTATGGCATAAAACGTCACAGTATAGTAAGGCATAAAAATGCCAAAAAACTTCATTGTGTACTATTGCGTGAAAATGTCAAAAAACGTCATAGTATAGTATGCCATAGAAATTTCAAAAAACGTCATAGTATAGTAAGGCATAAAAATGCCAAAAAGCATCATAGGACAGTAAAGCCCCAAAACAGGGATTGAACGCATGACCTTGTCAGTGTTAGGCAGTAGTCCTGACCATTGTACCACAATACTTCTACATCACAAGCTCATAGTATAGCAAGGTATTAAGGATATTTTAGTATACTAATCCATGAGATATCACAAAAGATTGTCCATTAGGCATAAAATGTCATGAAAAAATCAAAGTATAGTAATCCAAAAAAATGTCAAAAAACGTAATCATATAGCGTGACTTGAATATGTCAAAAAATTTCATTGTATAGTATGGCATAAAATGTCACAAAAACATAATAGTATATAAAGGCATGAAAGGTCATAAAAACGTCACAGTATGGTAAGGCATTAAACGCCAAAAAACATCACAGTATCATAAGGTATAAAAATGGCAAAAAACATCATAGTATAGTAAGGCAAAAAATATATCAAAAAGGACCATAGGACAGTAAAGCCCCAAACCAGGGATTGAACCCATGACCTTGCCAGTGTGAGGCAGCAGTCCTGACCATTGTACAACAATACTTCTGCATCACAAGCTCATGGTATAGCATGATATTAAGGATATTTGAGCATACTAATCCATGATATATCACAAAAGATTGTCCATTAGGCATAAAATGTCATGAAAACATAATTGTATAGTAAGACATATAAATATCAAAAAACATCATAGTATAGGATGGCGCAAAAATGTCACAGTATATAAAAGCATGAAACCAGGGTTTGAACCCTTGCCCTTCTCAGTGTGAGGGAATAGTCCTAACCATTCTACCACCATGCTCCTGCATTATGAAAGCCTTGTATAGAAAGGTATATAAAATATCAGTATACTACTCCGTGACATATCATAAAAAATCATAGTATTGTGAGGCATAGAATATTATAGTATAGTAAGGCATAAAAATGGAAAAACAATTCATCGTATACTGTGGTGTGAAAATATCAAAAAGCATCATAAGAGAGTGAAGCCCCAAACTAGGGTTTGAACCCATGACCTTCTCATTGTGAAGCAACAATCCTAACCATTGTACCACGATGCTGCTGCATCACAATTTAATGGTATAGCAAGATATTAAGAATATCTTAGCATACTAATCCATGATATATCATAAAAGGTTATTGTCCATTAGGCATAGAATGTCATGAAAACATCATTGTATAGTAAGGCATAAAAATGCCAAAAAAAAGTCATATTCTAGTAGAGCATAAAAATGGCAAAAAACGTCATAGTATATTCAGGCACAAAACGTCACAGTTCAGTAAGGCATAAAAATGCCAAAAAAATACATATTATAGTAGAGCATAAAAATGGCAAAAAACGTCATAGTATAGTATGGCATAAAATTTCAAAAAACGTCATAGCATAATAAGGCATAAAAATGGCAAAAAACGTCATAGTATAGTCAGGCACAAAACGTCACAGTATAGTAAGGCAAAAAAATGCCCAAAAAAGTCATATTATAGTAGAGCATAAAAATGTCAAAAAACATCATAGTATTGTATGGCATAAAATTTCAAAAAAACATCATAGTATAATATGGCATAAAAATGGCAAAAAAACGTCATAGTATAGTATGGCATAAAATTTCAAAAAACGTCATAGTATATTAAGTCATAAAAATGACAAAAAAACGTCATAGTATGGTCAGGCACAAAACGTCACAGTATAGTAAGGCATAAAAATGCCAAAAAACGTCATAGTATAGTATGGCATAAAATTTCAAAAAACGTCATAGTATAATAAGGCATAAAATTTCAAAAAACGTCATAGTATAATAAGGCATAAAAATGGCAAAAAACGTCATAGTATAGTCAGGCACAAAACGTCACAGTATAGTAAGGCAAAAAAATGCCAAAAAAAGTCATATTATAGTAGAGCATAAAAATGTCAAAAAACGTCATAGTATAATAAGGCACAAAAATGGCAAAAAACGTCATAGTATAGTCAGGCACAAAACGTCACAGTATAGTAAGGCAAAAAAATGCCAAAAAAAGTCATATTATAGTAGAGCATAAAAATGTCAAAAAACGTCATAGTATTGTATGGCATAAAATTTCAAAAAAACATCATAGTATAATATGGCATAAAAATGGCAAAAAAATGTCATAGTATAGTATGGCATAAAATTTCAAAAAATGTCATAGTATATTAAGTCATAAAAATGACAAAAAAACGTCATAGTATAGTCAGGCACAAAACATCACAGTATAGTAAGGCATAGAAATGCCAAAAAAAGTCATATTCTAGTAGAGCATAAAAATGGCAAAAAACGTCACAGTATAGTCAGGCACAAAACGTCACAGGATAGTAAGGCAAAAAAATGCCAAAAAAAGTCATATTATAGTAGAGCATAAAAATGTCAAAAAACGTCATAGTATTGTATGGCATAAAATTTCAAAAAACGTCATAGTATAATAAGGCATAAAAATGGCAAAAAACGTCATAGTATAGTATGGCATAAAATTTCAAAAAATGTCACAGTATACTAAGGCATAAAAATGAAAAAAAAAACATCATAGTATAGTCAGGCACAAAACGTCACAGTATAGTAAGGCATAAAAATGCCAAAAAAAGTCATATTCTAGTAGAGCATAAAAATGGCAAAAAACGTCATAGTATTGTATGGCATAAAATTTGAAAAAAAACATCATAGCATAATAAGGCATAAAAATGGAATAAAACGTCATAGTATAGTATGCCATAAAATTTCAAAAAATGTCATAGTATAATAAGGCATAAAAATGGCAAAAAAACGTCATAGTATAGTCAGGCATAAAATTTCTAAAAACATCATACTATAATAAGGCATAAAAATGCTAAAAAACGTCATAGTATACTAAGGTATAAAAATGTCAAAAAAAAGTTTTAGTATAGTAAGGCATAAAACGTATAGTGAATCATAAAAATGCCCAAAAAATTAATCGGATAGTATGATGTCAAAATGTAAAAAAAACCTCATAGTATAGTATTGCATAAAAATTTCAAAAAACTTAATAGTATAGTAAGGCATAAAATTGTCAAAAAATGTCATACTACAGTATGGCATAAAATCTCATAAAAACATCATAGTATAGAAGTTCATAAAAACGTATGGTAAGGCATAAAACATCATATTATAGTAAGTATGAAAATGCCAAAAAAACGTCATAGTATAGTATGGCATAGAAATGTCACGGGATAGTAAAGCCCAAAACCAGGGTTTGAACCGTTGACCTTCTCAGCGTGAGGCAATAGTATTAAGCGTTGTACGAGCATGCTGCCGTATCACAAACTCATGGTATAGCAAGGCATAAAATATATTATAGTATATTTATCAGTGAAATATTATGAACCATCCTTTTATGATAAAATGTCATGAAAACATCATAGTATAGTAAGGCATAAAAATGCAAAAAAATTGCACAATAAAGTATGGCATAAAAATATCAAAAAACGAAATAGGATAGTAAAGCCCCAAAACAGGGTTTGAACCGAAGACCTTCCCAGTTTTGGGGAGCAGTCCTAACCATTGTATCACCATGCTGCCCCATCACAAGCTCCTACTATAGCAAAGCATGAAAACATCATAGTATATAGTAAGGCACAAAACGTCATGGTATAGCAAGGCATAAAAATTTCAAAAATTGTCATAGTATAGTAAGGCATAAAAACGTCAAAAACGTAATAATGGAATCATGGAAAAAAATATCAAAAAACGTCATAGTAAAGTAAGGCATAAAAACGTCAAAAAACATCATATCATAGTATGGCATCAAAATGACATAGTATAATAAAGCATAAAAACATTATATTACAGTAAGGTATAAAAAGTCATAGTATAGTAGGACATAAAAATGTCATAGTATAGTAAGACATAAAAACAGTCATAGAATTCATGTTGACATTTTCATGGCTTTTCTCTACAGAAATTCAACTCATAGTTTGACATATCCACCATTTTATGTTTACTTTTGACAATTGACTTGACTGCTAGCCCATAGAAGACAGAAGCCAAGGCCATCTTGCTAGTTTACGTTAGCTAACTTGGTTAAATAACATCAGTTGACATTTTTCTGGTGAAGTTAGGTACCACTGTGATATTCCCACATGATGTGAGCCTTAAGATAGCCCCCACCCTTTCAGTAAATCAAATGCTAGCATGCCTAAATAAGTTGTCATTGAGTAGTAGCCTCTTGGAGGACACATTTGGAAAGATCAAATATGACTTCACTCCAAATTGCGACATGTGCATCCATATGCAACATGTGCATCCATATGCGACATGTGCATCCATATACAAACCTACACCCTTGGTGCTGAGTATGTGCCAAACTACTTAGAACGCAGAGCGCCATTCATGTACAGGTGAGCACATTTCCAAAAACACCAGTTCTAAAATTCAGGCTTCAACACAATATTTTCTCTATTGTGAAGAAACATAATCTGGCAATGTGGCGAGAAGATCCATGTGTTATTTTAATTTTCTTAATTTTTTTAATCTAATTGAATCAGGTAGAAATTACTGTAATGTCACTCATGTGATTGTCCAACTACCCATCCATCCACCGGCACCATGCGTTTGGCCTTTGGAAATACAGGGAAATCCTTCCTGTTCAAACATTGACATGGCAACAAAATAGTGTTCTGGGTATTTCTGTGTATGTGTCTGACAGTAGTCTGTTCTTTTCTTCTCCTGCTTCCTGTTTCTTGATTGGTTCCTTGCTTGCTATGTGCTTCAACCTGTTGGCAAATAAATTCATTTTTGTTGAGCCATTTGTGCCTCCATCCTTCAAATTTTGCTAATTTTAAGAGGTACAATACCACTTATTTTTACAGAAAATAATTAGCCCCTGCCTGAATTCTCAATAAGTTTGACTCCTCATGTGCTGTCATAATTGGTAAATTAAGCAATGGGAAAAAAAAGAAAAGATCACTCAAAGAAGATTTTTTTGCTGTATTGACTAAATAAATTAACAAACACAACACATGCTGAAAGCTGTAAAATCTACATACTTCTCTTTGTTGTCCAGTTTATTTGACCAGTTATGTATGGTCAAAACGCAGTATTGCCAAATTTCTCCCTTTTTTTTCTTTAATTCTAGCTGATTTGTAATTGATGACTTCTTCTGGATGCCTCCAATTCTCATGGGATATTAGCAAATTTGTAACTAGATTTGGTAACTGCTGAGATCCTGGCATCTTTATTACTCCAAATTGACAAATTGAAGACTTTTTTTTTAAACCATGGGGAAAAGCCTTTATGTTTTGATGAATGTGCATTTGGAGACAAAACCGTACAGCTAATGCAGATTTGTTCTGTTTCATGTCTAATCTGGGGCTTCTGACGATCACAGTGCTCCATACACTGTGTAGCTGTGCCTCCACTGAGAGCAGACACTGGAGAGAAGGCTCTGATGTGTAAATTCAGATTCATATACGATGTCAACTGGTGACTTCATGTCAGTTTTTCAATAGCGTCATTTGTCAACACTGTAAGCGCATTTTCCAGCCACCCTTGGATCAGAGCAAGTGATGTGTAGGATTCTCTCATTGCCAGATAAACATGAAGAAACTTGTAGCTAAACAGCTCTAAACAATGTGGATGGAAAGATGGAATAGAGAAAACTTTTTATCTACTCTGTGCATTTATGTTGATCCTGATTGCAGAGGACATTCATCTGGAACCAAGGTTGTTTCACTTCACCATCTATACTGTACCTATGTGCTGCTGCTGCCTCAATGAGCTTGTTCTTGCTGCATTTTCATTCTATACCAGTACATAATGGAGACTTAAACACTTAGAAACACAAACCACAACAAAACATAACCCTTTGGGCCTTGAGTTTTATTTCTAGTATATATTGTTATCATGTTTGGCCACAAACAACAGAGCAGCTGTCACTATTCTATTTCTTGCTTAATTATTTTAAATAACTTTGGAACTGTAACAAGTTCTTTCTTTTAGAGAATGTCGCTTGGTTGTTGCTTTTTAAGCTTTTGCCAGTTTCTTTTTTTTTTAAATGATGGAAAGAGGTGCCTGGAATCAAAATAACAATAAATCAAAGATATGTTGCAGTTTTTGAGTCAAATCAAGATTTCATACAAACAAAAAATAAACATTAAAAATAATCATCATCATTCATTTGTCAGAAATTATAATCAGCAGAATACTCCTTTTTCTAGATTGTCTGTCTGTAAAACAACTGCCCTTATCTTGCACATCTGAGGAGGCAGATTAGACCTGTGATATGGAAAACAGTTTGCATGAGGCAGCCTATTGATTAGCTTTGCATTAGTGTACCATGTCGATTATTGTTTGGTCACCATGGCTACATAAGTGCATATAGTCGTGGTGCTCCAACCCTGCATTATTAGTGCCACGGGTGCTCAGCTCCGAGGCACTCCTCTACAGCTAGAATAGCTGAGAGGAGTGCCTTGGGGCGGATTCTTCCGCCAAATTTCGGCGCGTAACTTGTCCCGCAGCTTTGAGAAAACCCCGGTAATATATACATCAAAACGTGCGTCTTGATCCCGAAAGGGGTGCTATGACAAAATATGCCGAGTCCGGCAGCAATACCTGTCTCACTCTCATTGACACCTAATGTAATCGTCTTTTTTTTTCAAAAGAATCTCTCTCTGTCTTCGCACTGAGCTTACTCACTCATTTTAAGGAATATCTGAATAAAATAGAGACTGTAGAAACTTCTGGCTTCAGTGTCTGGCACGGTCTTTTCGGTTTATGAAAAGAAGTAACGGTTTTCTCATAATTTGCAGTTGTTTGAAGCCATGTAGAAGCCAAATTCTGGGCAGATTTTCAATTCAACGGCAGCTCCTGACCTGTGTGCGTGCCTGCGTGCGCCTAGCAACCAGATAACCAACTCTCCAAGCTCTGCTAGCTTTACATTAGCCGCATGTTAGGTCTTAAATTACATTTAGTTAGGTCTTAAATATGTAAGTCCATTTACTGCTTCCTTCGTTGCTTTTTTTTTTGTTTTGTTAAAAGAGTGAATGAAGTTGTGACGGTCTCCGCTGAGACAGAGGAGAGGAGAAGCTACTAGCCCTCTCTCGCTGTCACTTCTAGTCGCGTTGCTCTCCTCCCCAGTAATGTTAAATTTAGCACAGAAAAAAACATAATAGTGGTAATTTAAATAGCGGTTCATGGGATTTATTAACCCTCAGGGGTCCCTCTGTCCTTTTTTGGACATTTTCTTTACTTTTCTTTTTTGATTTTCTGATCATTTTGGCTGTGTTACAGCTCAAGGTATGGATTACTGCAAGAAAGTGTCTTTTTTTACATATTTTTAAAATCTAATGTCAGTTACTGTTACAGGTCTATTATACACTGGTAACACATTTTGTACCCTCTGGGGTTCCTCGCGTCCAAAAAAGGACACACAAAGAAAATGCTATAAAATCATCATATATCAATATTTTTTTCTGCTTTTTTTGCATAAATCTCTTAAACCACTTCAGTTCTGCTCAAACCTATCAAATGTTTATTAGTTTTCAGGATTTTAACCCTTTAAATGCCAGTTTGAAGACATGTTGCCTCTTGTATATTTAAAAAAAACAAGACAGAATATGAGATATTTCCCACATAATACATGATGGAGGGATGTGACATTGTTTTATATCAGAGTCTTTTATATCAAGACATTTCTCAAAACAAGAATATCATCAGGGTGACTTTTGAACACTGGAAATAAATCATGTACTCATCTCGGCAGTAGCCCCCGTGGCACTCAAAATTTCCCTGGAATTTTCTAGTTTATAATCTTGTATCCCTCCGCCCTCTAGTGGCCATAACGGGTAAATACAACCAGCTAATTATCACAACGCATGTTCATGACTTCCTCATGTCCTTCAGTGGTCGGTAGCAACTGCACTCCCTGCACGATCTAGAGATGTACTTTCAAAGGATGACCACTTGGAGGCAGTGTGAGCCCATCAAAGGCTCGATCAAGTTTCATGCCATGCAGAAAATGTGATGCCAACCTTTGGGAATATGATTACATTTGTGGTTTAGCACTATTCAAATATGAGTCCTACATTTTAATATTGTAGCTGATCAATGTAATGACAAGTTTGACTACTTTGTCAACCAAGTATCAATATATTTTATAATAATTACCAGTAATTTAACTCAGTCACTTAGTCACTCTAGACACTCTAGAAAAATGCAATTACCAGAGTTATATTCATTCATTATAGTCAGGTTTTATTATTATAGATACATATGTCATGTTTTGACACACACACACAGCACATTGTCACAACACATGGAGAGTTTTAGTGGAGATATCTGATCTCATAGCATTTGAATATCTGGTCTCTATGAATAGAAACAAACTGTATATGTGTGCTATAGTATATGACAGTGCTTTGAATAAGGGTCTTCTGTCTGACAATAATTTTAAATAACTTCAGGCTACAGAGCTGTGACACCACGGGCAGCAGTTTTATTTGCTGATCTCCTGCTCTACACCCAATGTACATCCAGAACTGGTACTCCTGGATCTACAGACCTGTCACAATGCATGATGGTAAATTTCCTTCAGTCTTTTGAATCTTATTTCAACTTTTCTTCTTACTTTTTATATCAACTTTTATACTAAAACAAATAATAATAAAAAAAATCGATCCCAACCAAGAAAATTTGATCCCAACAAATGTAATTGTGCTCAGTTTCCCACAACCGGCATCATACTGACACTGTTTCATTGTTTTAAAACGTTAGACAGAGTCTAATATGATCTTATTTGTGGATCAGATATCAATAGCTGAAACCCTAGCATGGGCATGTTTCTTGAAATCAATCACTTTCGTGAATCTTTGTACGTGTTCGAGCTGAGTCAGGTGGTCGGCACAGAGGCATGGTGGAATTTAATCGTTACAAATGAAATTGCTTGGTTTCATCAGCTGTGACAAACCAAGAGCAAGTTGGTGTAAGTTTATCCAGTTGTTATTTATGATATTACTTAGACGCACATACAGGTTCAAGCCAAACAGAGTGCTGAGCACACTGCTACACTGTTGTATCCTGCTCGTACTGATGTTCTCTCTCTTTCCTGTCACTCTCATGTGCTTGGATAAAATTGATTTCTGCTGTGAGATCTGATTACAGCTCACAGTGAATTTAAGACTGATATACATAAATGTGACCTTGGTCCTTTTTCCTTTTTTTTTTTGATGTTTCAAACAGATAGAATTCTGGCTTCTTCTCTTTTTTTTTTCCTCCACTGTAAGAACTGCATTTCAAGAACACAATATGTTCACTGTGAGCGAATGTGCATGTGCTGAGTAAGCAGAGCAGCTGATGAACCCACAAGGGTTATTGAGGGGAAATCGATTTCAGTCTTGTGAAGTCACTGCGAAACTAACAAAGCAGTAAAAGCGTTGATACAACGTTGTTTAATACACATTGAACATGGAGATCTCGAAACATGTGGCTCAGGTCCAGCTCGATAGCTTGGAAACTGCTGTGTAGCCATTATTACATGCTGCTGGAGTAAGAGAAACAAGTGTTAGATGTCATGTAATGTTCTACTTTTAGAAACGAAAACACAGAAGAGTTTTCAGTTACATATTAAAATATTAGCAATGCTTTGTATAACTCTATAACCTATAAATAGATTTTTTTGACACATACTTTGTTAAAGTAGTTTTAATCATCTTGACAGTAGAATTTGGGATAAAGTGTTTAAACAACAATAGGTTCCCTTTTAGTCTCACATGATTTGTGCATCTTAAAACAATACTAACATGCCTGTACTGTATGCTGTATACATTCACATTGCTGTACTCCAGTATGGCTCCTCCTGTTCATACTGGCTGTGAAGAGATACCTGTAAAAAATGTGCTAATATACAGCTAAAGCTAATTTGAGGCCTCAGCACATTGATCAGTAAAATCAAGTGGAGGTGTTTTTCAGTGAAAAATTCCCTCTTCCAGTTTCCTTGTTGCGGTGCAGAGGAGGGACAATAAAACAAAAAGGGGGGTTCGTACTAAAAAGACTGTAACTTTGGAAGCACAGAGGTGTGACTGATTAGTTCTCGAGTGGTTTTGTGAAAGAAGTGGTCGCTTTGGATTTAAGTATTTGCCTGAGGTGAACCAAAGGTGCTACATATTGATATTAAAGACACGATCTGACACACAAGAGCATCGGCCCACCACCAAATTCAAGATATGGAATAGGAATGTTTGTTTACACATCGGTGGCCTGAAAAAAGTTTATTTTCCAGGTTTTTCTACATGCCGTTAAGACCAAAATTATTGATACTGCTTTAATTTTTTCACTTTTTATGTTGCAGCCTTATGCTAAAATAAATTTTAAAAATCTCTTTCCCCCTCATCTTCTTCCCATTTCTCTTGCTCATCTTTGAGATGGCGGTTTCTCCCATCTCCACACAGGATCTCTGGAGCTCAGCCACAGTGACCTTCAGGTTCGTGGTCACCTCTCGTAGCAAAGCTCTTCTCCCCTGATTGCTCAGCTTGGGCAGATTCAAAGCCAGCTCTAGGTAGAGTTCTGGTTGTTCCAAACTTCTTCTATTTAAGAATGATGGAGTCCTCTGTCCTCTTGAATCCAGCAGAATTTTTTTGTAGCCTTCCCCAGATCTGAGCCTCGACACAATCCTGTCTCTGAGCTTTTTTTTTGTTTTGTTTTTTTAGCATAAGGCTACAACATGACAAAAAGTGCAAAAAGTGAAGGGGAAGGGGTCTGAATAAATAGGGGGGGGGTCACTGGCAAGTTGGGGCTTTTACTTTTGTTCTTTTAATGATCAAAATAAACCCAACAGCGCAGATACAATCTCCACCTGGCTGTCCTTCAGCACTGAGATGACCACAGATATTGCTGACGGTGACTTTCACTTATAAAGACAAAAGCAATGAACTAAATCGGAGTGCTGTGCTGTACTGTGTGACTTTGAGCATAAAAGAGGGAAAGGTGACTGCGCCCCCGGGTGCTGATGTAGACATTTATTTAAGGGCTGAAGCCACGAGCTACTGTACTTAGCAATTCCCTGACAGCTGATGACTGCAAAATACTCTGAATGTTGTGATAACCAGCTGCCAGTAAGACCAATCCGACTCAAGATCACCATCTCAGCACAGAGACAGTTTATAGTGGTTTATTTTAAATGAACTGAGTTAAGATAAAAGTTGCTGTGGTCTAAAGTATTGGCATCCTGCGGACGGCAGCTGGGATATTTGGTCTGTTTTCACTGATCCTGTCTGTGGAGGAGATAACACAGATAAACACACATATACTGTTAATGAAAGTGACTGCGGCAAGAGAAAGAGCATCAAACCTCAGCATGACTGAATGTTTCGCCATATACAGAATAAACAGAGATGTGAAATATAACCTGTTCACAGCCCTGTCATAACCACAAATCCTGCTAATTAAGAAAACAGACACAATAACCTCACTGTCAGGTTTATTCTTCTCTTTATAGACTGGCGATCCTCATCAAGGGATGAATTGTGAATTCAGTACCTTTTTCTTATTGACTTTAATTGTTGTTGACACAGGCGGATTGATTAAGAACTCATTACGACGATGACCCAGCAAACAGCAGGAGGCCTCTCGCCGGACGGCTCAATTAAAAGCCTTGTGAAACAAAATACAGCAGAGACATGACAACACAGGACTCATGGATCAATAGCAGATGAGGACTGCGACAGCGCGGTCGACAGGAGAGGAGAACCGGCTCGGGCAGAGGACGTTCACAATGCTGCGTCACAGCTCAGAGGTTTTTCAAACTTGCTGTAAATGCAGGAATGAATGTGACCGACTGTTTTTCTGTCGAACTTACATAATGGACGTTGAAGCTAAAAGATTCATCAGTTCACAAACTGATCAACTGACAAAAAACACCTCAGTAAATGACTTCTTGTGCTATTTTTACGATGCTGTGGAAGTTTTAGAAGAAGAAAAAACACATTCACATGAAAAGCTGAATTCAGAAGCACCAGAGGAGAATTCAGTGCACTCTGCAGTTCCTCTGCTATGATCTTATTTCAAATTAATATTATTGGGTAACTGGCTTTACTGAGACAGGTCACTGTGTGACTGTTGCTCTATGCTATTGTGTCATATTCACCGTTATCAGTCTCACTGGTAAATAGTCCTCAGGTAAAATGTAAAGAACTTCTTTGGGATTCGAAAAGTGGGGTCCGGGGACCCCAGGGGTCCTTGATGGGGTTCCCAACAAAAAGGGGGATAACTGATTTTCACTATACTTCCATCCATAAGTAACACAATGGTAGATTGTGTGACTGTTTGGGTCCTGGGTTTAAACACTTTCTGTAATAAAACATCTAAAAGCAAAATTCTTATCTGGTATCTGGGACCTTGGTCTAATTTGTGTCGGGTCCTTGACGTGAAAAATACTGAAAACCAATGGGTTAGACAAAACAAGATGGAGATGTTTACTTGGTTTTAGAAATGTTTTGAGACGGTTTTTAGAAGAGAATACGATTTGCTTGATCCCCATTTATTTATGTCACTTTCATAGAGTCTTTTTTTTGTTCTCCTTTCGCATAGGAAATGATGAACCAAACATAATCCTGATTTGAACAGCTACCTGACACGTATGTGTCTGCTACTCTTCTCCTGAGTTGTGGGTGATGAAGAGTTACTAATTTGCTCCGTGCAGCACTTCAGTGATTGCTTTGTCTGAGATCTATGTGTTTTTGCTTCTGGTAGAACTTGGAGAACTTGTTGAAAATGTTAGTAATGGGCAGAGCTACAATCAGCAGTCCACAGATGATGCACAGGGTTCCTATCAGTTTCCCAGGAAGCGTAACGGGGAAGGTGTCCCCGTAGCCCACTGTGGTCATGCTAATGGTGGCCCACCACCAGCCAATGGGGATAGTCTGCAGCTCTGACTCTTGAGATTCCTTCTCTACAAAGTAAATGAGAGCCGAGAACATGGAGATGCCCACAGACAGGAAAAGCACCAGCAGCCCAACCTCGCGGGAGCTGTGCCGCAGCGTGGCGCCGAGAGAGCGGAGGCCAGCCGAATGGCGAGCCAGCTTTAGGATGCGAAACACTCGCATCAACCTCAAGATCTGCACCACCTTGCCAACGTTCTCCAATTCTGTGCTTTCACCTTCATCCATTATGTCACAGGCTATAGTCACATAGAAGGGTATAACTGACATTAAGTCAATAATATTGAGAGGGCTGCACAAGAACTTCCTGGCTGATGGAGCAACCGCCAAACGAAGAATAAACTCTGCAGAGAAGAAGAGCACACAGAGGTTCTCAAAGAACGACAGCACTGGGTTCTCGATCTCTTTTTCATTGGCGTCCACCTGATGGAAGTCCGGCATGCTGTGAACGCACATGGCGACAATGGAGACGATAACCATGCTTAGGGAGGCCACGGCCATCGCTTTGGCTGAAGTGGAGTAACCTGGATTCTCAAGTAGAATCCAGATATTCCTGCGGACATCTGCACACCAGGAGCCTTCAAACATTTCTATGTCCTCCTCCCCAGCCGACAGCTCCTCACTGGAGGAGTCTGAGCTGTGGGGCTGCAGGTCGTCGCTCCTCTGATCCCAGCACTTGTCCTCCGAGAGCTCCCTCAGCTCATAGAATTTGTTGCTGCAGCAGAAGTCCAGGTGACGCTCCTTTATGCCCCAATACTCAATCTCTTGACAAAATGAGACTACACACAGTCCGTCCACCAGGTGGATTTTACCTGTGAGGTAAAAGTTGAGGACGTAGCAGAAGAATCGAGGGTTGCGATCGAAATAGTACTCCATCTCAGAGGGACTAAAGTCGTCGCAGAGCTCCAGGATCGCCTCTGTGGAGCTGCAGCACAGGAGACGTCCGAGGCGTGTCTGTGGGAATTTTCTCAGCACGGTGTGCTCCATCCTCTGTTTGAAACCTCCAACGTTGACATTGATGAAGCAGTCGTCAGAGCTGTGCTGATGGAAGATCTGACCGTACACCATGGTGCAGCAGCTGCTTGGAAGCTGTTCACTGACCCCCGGTGAAAATCTCAGAGGCGTTGTTGCCTGCACAGAAACCCAGGGAAATTAGCACACCTCACACTTTCTTGTTTGTCATTTGAGAGCCTTGCATCAGGGCCAACCAGTATCAAGTAGCATCTGTGTTTCTGTGACGCCCTGTAATGGGATGATTAAATGACAGAATCAATTGCTGTGCGTTTTTTTAAAATTTACAATCTGGAGATAAAATGTTCCATCAGATGTTAAAAATACAGTTAGTTTTTTATTTGTGTGGCAAATTACACCTTACACATCATGACAGCACTCTACAGTTTGTCTGCATGCATGTTGAATGCATGCAGACATTTCATTTACTTGCAATTAATGAACACTATTAAACTTTTAAGATTTGTTAGATATTAGCTAGATATAAAAATGCATCAGAAATTAAACTTAACACGTGGACAACAGGCTCAGTAAGTGGTTCAGATCATAAAACTACAACTAATTTAAAATTCAGTGGATGCACCATCTGTGTATTTCGAATAAAGCTATGATTACTATCCAATATTCCTTACATGCAAACAGCAAACAGTGAGTTGATTATTGGACAGCAGTCATCAATACCTGCTATCTGTCCTGCGTGCAGCTCTTAACCGAGCAGCACCGTCTCACTTGTATTGTGTTACGCTGTAATATAGTGTTTCAAATTGCAGCGGATGTCGAGCCAAGGTCAGATTTTGAGACGTTGCTACAGCCGCAAAAGTTGTTGCAGACTCAACGGGAGGAATCGATGACTACAGACAGTTAACAGTGAAAAAACAAAGCAGACTTTTGCGCTTTTTCAAAGTGGCTACGGCAAACTCTCTAAAACAAACGCTCAGCAGGAGAATACTTATATTCCCTGTTCAAACATCTCGTCATAGACGCAAAAGCGTGAGGGAAAGGTAACAGCAGCTCACCTGGCCATGTGTCGTCCCGCTGATGTCCTGTCGCTGCTCTGCTCCGCTCAACGCGCGGCCCGGTGAGGTGGTGTCTCTGAGTCCAGCGCAGGGCGGGACGCAGCTTTCTGACAGGACAGCTGATCACACGGCTGCTCCATCACACACACACACACACACACACACACACACACACACACACACACACACACCCCACTAACAGTCTGCGATGTAGAATACATTTACACTCTGATGTGTCATGGCGTTACCAGCCAAACTTATCACTGTAAATATTTGATGTTCCTTTAGGCTAAAGTGTTCACATTATTCTTGTTGTTAATTGGTTTGCATCTTTGTGTGCTGTGGATATTCCCCGTGGTTGTTCTGACGTTTTATATCAATGAGATTAAACTTTGGAAAAATAAATTGCAAAAACTACCACAATACAGCAGAGGGGATATAAAGTATAAAAATAACTAAATAAACAATAAGTTGCAAAGGAAATAAAAATAGATTAAATATAGCAGCAGGCCTATTGTGTAGCATATCTGCATCGTGGATAGTGTTATAGATAGGAGTAAAGGTGTGCAACACAGCTAGGAGATGTAGTGTGACGCCAGTGTCACACACTGAGATGGCGTTCCTTGAAGTATCATAAAAACTTGTGGGTTGTGCTTTCAGTCAGAGCTGAAAGTTAAATCACTTAATAATAATTAAAACATTCTTGCCTATTGGGGATTGCATGTTAAAAAAAACGTTACAAAAACCTAACCGCAAACAGGAGAGGGCAGTCCTTTTTAAGTGAATGAGTCAAAGGATCTGAAGAACCCCAGTGTGATGCAGGATTACTTAAAATATGATGAGACACTGCAACTACTCATTAAATTCTCAATTAAAGATCACCAAAGCCCAGCAAAGATATAGTAAAGTGAACATTCATCAATGTCAATATTGATTAAGTTCTGACAAATCAAGCTGCACTGGCACAACCAGAGTCTTTAGTGTAATGAACATTAGCAGTATCATTACCTCGCACAATATATAGCAAATTATGGAAAATGACCTTAAAATATGCAAAACAGAATACTATATATATGTGTGTAAAACAGCCTTGATACAGTAGCTGTTTTATGCTGTGTGGTCTAACTGATGCCATTTACTGACAGCAGATGGCAGAAGGAGACTATCAGAGACAGATCAGCATGTGTGGGTTCAGACCAGCAAGATTCAGTTCAGTCCAGACTTTAGCAGTGGCGCCATTAGGATATGGTTTTACACCTACTTCATTAAAGTTATATTCTGCAACCATTAGTGTTGTGTAAATTATTTATCATGTGATTAATGTCTACGGTCAAGTTTTTTTTACAACCGTGTTCAGGCAAATGTTTTAGTCTCGAGTTCAGAAATGTGCACACTGGTTTATTTCCATCTAACTCTTTCATGTACCAAGAATTAAACCCACAATCAAAGAGTGTTTCCCATCGATCCATGTGTTTAATGACAATGACAAACTGACCTCTGAGGGGCAGGGGTCATACATCACTGAAAGAGGTTGTTCATGTGGTTGAAGATACTTGAGAGCTCCTTACAAATGGTCTGCACAGACACTTGTTAAGTGCTGGATGAAGTGGGAGGACTTGTCGGTGAAAATGGATTGCAAAATATTTCCAATGAAAATAAATTTTATACATAAATTGTTGTATGTGACATGAATACAAAAATAGCCAACAAACAATTATATTAATTCAAGTGTTTTACAATATTTATGGTAAAAGAAAAATATTTAATAGTTAATAAAGAGAGACAAGCTGAAGCTCACAGAACAGATATTTTTCTGTTTTGACTGCTGACAACATCAGTTTAGGTGCTTGTTATGTTTGCACTTTCATAACTGCCTACTCAAGAATTTACCACTAAAATTTTACAAAGAAACAAATGTAACCAAAACAACATTACAAAGCTTTGAAATGCGGTTTTCTGTCTTTAAAAAAGTTTTTATGAAAGTTAAGGTATTAGGCTTCAGGCTACAGGACTGTGGCACAGCGGGCAGCAGTTATACTTGCTGATCTCCTGCTCTAGTGCACAGTGTTTACACACACTGCACATCCAGAACTGGTACTCCTGGATCAGCAGCCCGGTCACGATGCATGTGGGTAACTTTCCTTCACCCCTAAAAGGAGAAAAATAGAATTAATGTTAGTAATTTCAGGGATTTTACTTTGACATATGGTATGGCAGCAGTAAAAGAGTAAAAGGGTTAAAAGGAAAACAAGGAGCTTCCAAGAGTGACCAGTTCGACTGCAATTTACACCAAATATGTCCCTGGCTCTGGTGCTCTGTGCTGTTTATTATACTACATAATTATAAGTATTTGCCTTGTTTACTCAACATAGTGTCAGCTTCATGGAACCTGCTAAAATTTGATATAACATATAGTATTAGTGTTAGTATGGAGCAGTAGGACTAACAACCTTTTTTTATCTAATATAATTATTTTATTTATTATAGTTTATTTATTTATTTGTTTATATGTTTTTATTATTTATTTATCTTTTTTTTTTTTCTTAGCAATTTCACTATTTTTGAATTATCTGTGAATTTTGGAGAGTGACAGTAATTCATGGCCCAGTGTTACTTATATCCCCCACATGTACCGGCTCTGTGACAGACTTCATCCTCAAAAATGAACCAAACTATTGTGTGATTGTGTAAAACCATCTGTTTGAAGTCAGTAGTAAAAACATTTCTGTTTTGAAAACTGAAATATAGGAAGTTGGATGTTGTTCATTGTGAATTCATGAAGCACTGTGCTGCTCTGGTCACTCAGATTATTGGGTCGTGTTCTAATAAATAATTTCACAATAGCTTCCTAATGGTTTAGTGAAGCTATAGTTTGGTTTGGTCAGTGAATGTGGAACATAAATTAACTTTAGCTTTCATTTGAGAGGAGGACGTTCATCACTAGAGCAACGCTAATCTCATGGTGGACCATCAGCCTTGATTCAAATGAATCCACTAGGAAAAAATAGCAAACTTTCTCTTCTTCAAAGGCATTAGAATAACACATAAAGTGATTTTACTGCCAAACAGTTCGGGGAACTGGTCCTCCCATCTGTGTTTGGGGCAAAGGTTTGACATGAACTCATTGGTGCCCTCACCCCTCTGCTGATCTTTCCCGCTCCACCATGTGGGTGTCCTTTGGGGTGTACTTGGTGAAGATCTCCAGGGCCAGATCCTCATAAAGCTGCCGTTGTTCAGGCAACAGACTATCCAGGGATTCCAGTTTGATAAAGGCCTGTGAGCATGTTCCGAACGCCCGGTTGGCTGTGGAGCAAATGGCAAGTAGAGAGTAGATCTCCACTGCTGGGATGATGTCCTCATACTCACGCAGGTGTAAGGCTTTAAAGATGGAGATAAAAAGTGAAGAGTGAGACTCGACCTAACTTGACTTTGTAAAGTCTTGTCAAACTGCCAAAGTAAAAATAAAATCACAACAACTTGTCTGATAGCATATGACTGCTTGCTGTGATAATTCTCCTCCATGTTTGCCTTTGTTTGAGAGTTGTCAGATGTAAACACGTCTACTGGCCTCAAATGCAAGACAAACCCAGTTCTGCATAGGCCACTTTTTGCACTCATTATGTATGCATCTGCTCACAGTATACAATGTAGTCTAGTCTGTAGTCTTTTTTTAAACCCCATTAGTTATGAAGGAATTTTAAAATTGATCCTAAAATGTACCTAACTTAATGTGGTATAATGATTTTTTTTTTTTTACAGATGCTACACGTGTAAGTGTCTACCTCAGTGTGTGGACAATAATATTCACGACCTGGTTCCATAATAAATGAAAAAGACAAATGTACCGTAAAAAACAATTATAAAATATGATATATGGTTTGGAACATAGAATTGACTTAGTATGAGTAAATAACAGCTCATGTACATAAATCGTATCTTTGAGTAGGTCAGGAAAATACTTGGGCTGAAACTAAAGATTATTTCTTATTACTGATTAATTTGTCAATGATTGTTTATTATTATTATTATTTATCATTTAGTCTATAAAAATGTTGGAAAATGCTCATCACAGTTTCTCAGAGCCCAATTGACATCAAATGTTTGACCAACAGTCCAGTCAAGTTATAGTATTCATTGAAACAGTGAATGTTTTTTTTCTTGAAGCAATGACTTAAAAGATTATTCCATGATGGTTACCTCTTCATTTAACTAATCAATTAACTGACTTCTGGTTTCAGCCCTAGAGGATACCTGTGCGCATGGCGTTCTCCATATAGCCTTCATATAGCTGCCTCTGAGCGAGCAGGAAGAAGTGATAAGCCTCCGCTCCTCGCCAGGCGTTGTCCACAATACGATTGTCTGAAGAGGTTGCATCTTCCTCGAGCAGCCCGGCGAGTGCAAATGTTGCCTTGTTATAACAAATGAAGGAAAATTATGTATGTATTTCAGCATCAGTACAATACAATTATTGGAGTATATGATGCATTTCTGTAACTTAAAATATAGTCTTGACTATACAGTTTCATGGGTCTTAAACAATATTCAAAAGCTAAATAAAGTATATTGTATATATTGGGTACCTCAGACTTCTTCCCTTTGGCTTTGCTCTGCTGTGCTGTTTTCACCTGCTCATGGTAGTTTTCAACAAGACGTGCTGCCAGCACATAGAGCTTCTTCACCCGCAGTGGTCGGGTCTTTCTCTTTGCTTCCTCATCTGCTATCTGCAAACAGTAGCCACACATTCCACTGTACAGGGCCCATTTGGTAAAGAAATATTCTCTCAGTTATCAAAGTGCCAAATATATTTTTGAGAAACTTAGTTACTCCATGAAGAGACACATTCCCAGGTGTGATTCACCTTTATTCAGATTATTAACCCTGTTAAACATACAGCTTTAAAAGTGTTGATGGAAGCTGAAAATATGTGATAAATAATGACCCTGCTCTGCTCAAATGTTGGTTTTGTTATTTTGCAAGTGACCTCTACATTTGAATGTAGAAGCCACACTCATTCATTCATTTCATTAAGCAACTCAAAAGTGATCAGCATAAAACACAAGCCTACCTTAAACATGAGTTTGGCTGCATCCAGAAAATGGTGGGCTTTTCGATACAGTTCAACCGCCTCCAGAGTTTTATTCTTCTCAAGAAGATGTGAGGCATATTTGGAAAGAAGAGATTTAATCTCCTTCATGTTGTGGGTCCTGGCAAGTTCCACTGCTTTGTTCCACTAAAGGAAAATTACAACATTCATTCAAAAACAATCTCAGCACCATTACTTTTGCCTGAGGATTTTTGAACATAGTATTGAACAAAGTGCCTGTTATAAATTTACTTGAAATGAAATGTCAGTAAAACCCTGTAATTAACTGTGTAAAACCTGAAGTTGCATATCAAACTTACATTAGGAGCACAACACTTAGATAACACTTGAAGTCACTGTATTTTTCCATTTTTTCCATCTGTGGCAAAAGCAAAGTTAGGTGGAAACAACTGAAGTGACAGCCCGTTCATTTCATTGTCAGTAACATAGCATTACCGCAGCAGGAGAAACTGGCTGCAAGAGAGGAAGTTGGAACTGCTAATGACTTCTCCTTTTGGATGAATAGAGGGTCAATTACAGCACGAATTTAATGTCTTTCAAAGTAAAGCCAGCTGTGGCTAAACAGTTTTTACAAAGACAAACAGTCGGAGTTTGTATAGAGGCTGTACTCTTGTCACATAACACATAATGCTAAAAGTTCCTCTCTTGTGTAATGTCCACCCTGAGTCTTTTTTTTTCTTGAGCCAAATGTGAAAATTTATAGTGGAAAAGTCTGAGAGCAGCATTCACACTCCTGAGCTAAATATCACTCAGGATGAGGACAGGAGTGGGAGGACAGCAGTTGCCACAGTGACTGCTCAGGTCCACAGATCACTGGGGGGAATGTGCTCAGAGTGTCACTAGAAAACTGTGGCGCCAGAAGTTTTTGGTCTTTCTCTCACCTGGTTCAGATGGACACATGTGTCAACAGCAGCTTTGGGCTGGTTGCACTTAAGGTAGGCATTCACAGCTTGTTCACACATGCCCACAGTGGCAAACATCTGTCCAATCTCCTACAACATAGAGATGGAGAATGGCCATGGATGAAATAGTGTAGAGTGAGTTTTATTTAAGGGTACAGCTTTAGAGTCACTATGATCTATAACTTCCACATACAGCTTGAAGAGAACATCAAAGTGTTATTATGTTTGGTCAACATTAAACATTTCGCTCACTGGTAAAAGTTTATGATTCTCTGGCAGAACAGTGGTCAGTCTCTCCAGGCCGTCATAGTCCTCTAACATGTAGTAGCATTCTGCCAGCCTCTCCTGGTTACGGCCCTGAAGGTAGTACTGCACTGCATTAACCCTGGAAACAAAGAAAATAGACAAATATGACAGTTTTTCATTTGGTCATGATGATGGAATCTTTTTGTCAACAATTATAACATGATACCTGATATATAGAGACATTTGATAGGTACTGGGAATATATAAAATAACTGAATAGAACAAATGATTATATATTATAAAATATTAAATGGTGTTGAGACTGAACATTTGAGTGTGTATAGTTGTACATTGTGTATATTTACTGTTGCTCTTTGGAACTCTAATAATGCATATCCCCTGCATTAAAAAAATAAAACACTATCACTTCACTTTAACTCCCCTATTTGGGATTTATAAGCACCATGTAAACAAATGATAAATGGTATCACACTCTATAGCATACTATAATATAGTTGTAGGTAGAAAAGGGCATTTTTTGGTGTTTATGACTGTTATTTGTCAATGACTGTGGCTTACTGTGAAGCATATATAACAGCTGTATAAACAAATAATGAATAACTGACACAATAAAACAAAATCTCAGTACCACTTCTGTCTGTCAGCAAAGTAGTCTCCGATTGCATTGTACGCCTGTTCCAACAGAGTATCATCACAGTCCCCAGAGCCAGTTTTGAGTAGCTGAAGCACCCTGAACCAATCTCCCAGCTTGATCCTGAGGCTGATGGCAAGGTCCCTACAGAGAAAGACATGTCCATTGTACACTGTTACCATCATGCCTGAACAAGTGGTGGCAACCCTTAAGGTAAAGTTGACTTTAATTATAATGTGATTTGAGCAACAAATGAACAAGACCTGAATCCAGACGTATAAGGGTAAGTTTCGACATCACCATCAAATGTGCCCAGACAGTTTTGGCTAAATATACCTGCGATCCATATCCAGATACATCCGCTCAGCTTCCTCAAACCTGCTGAAGTAAGCTGCCACCTCCGCCTGTTTCATGGGTTCGCTCTGCAGGTTGCCCAGGCGCTTGACGAACTCAATGCCCTGGTAGTCTTTGCAGCGGACGAAGGCCTGCTCAGCTGTCTTCAGATCCAGCTTCTGCAGAGCTGCCTCAGCCAGCAGACGCCTGACAGGTTGATAACAGAGGAAGGGGGTGGTTAGTTATTATTACCAGTAGGATTGCATGGCATGATGTTTATGCATAAGTCATTATACCCACTCTACGGTTCATCTAGATATAAACTGGATAGAGGTATTAATAGAGTATACGAATAACCAATGGTGAAGGTTTATTAGTAACACCTAAGTTACATTGTTGAGTTTTTATTGAAATTGTGTTAAAGAGGTTGTGACTCAACTGTATGATCATTTTGGAGGCTGAAATTGTGGTACTGCTGAATTGTATTACATTATACAAAGACGTGTGTCTGTTATTTAGCCTAAGCTTATTGATTTGAATTGGATGGACAAAATAATAGGAACACCTGTCAACAAAATTGAAAATCACATTTACACTTATAACTCTGTTCGATGTCAAATCAAAAGTAAAGGTCACCATTTTGCATTTACCAGAGTCTTGGGTGAGGATTGTCTTCAATAAACTGTGAGGCATCTTCAATTCCGACTTTTTCAATCAGTGCACGACTGTCTCTCAGGGAGCGGATCTCAAAGTTCATGAGGTTGTCTTTGTTCGGCCTCTCGGGATCCTGTAAGACAATCATCACATAACTGAGTTTTTTTTTTATCCCATAAACACATACAAACTTCACCTTTTCAGTTGCAACAAAGTTCTAGTTATATGAAGAGTCTCTCTTCATACCATGTACCACTTGTTCAGAGGGTTTACCTTCATGATTTCATCAAGCAAGACAGATTTGATTTCCAGGTCCTCAAAGTTGCAAATGTATCCAGATGTTTGGATGGGCTCCTGTTTTTTAAGATATGACAGATAATTATAACAGTTGCTGAATGTTTATTTAGTAACAGTGCAACGATGCATTTGAGGTTACAGCTTTAATGGAGGTGTTATTTGACCATCACACAAAGACCAAGCACTCACCTCTGGGTCTAGGTTCCTGAAGACATACATCCTGGTCTTCTCCATCATGGCAAAAAGATCAGGGTTGTCATTTGCCCATTTCATGTCCCAAACATCTTTGCGCTCAAACTTGGATGGATCTCCTGCAGACGCCTGGTTCCCAGTGCTGTCGTCCGTGGAAGCACGAACTTCCAGGTCCAACAAAGTCAACACGCCTGCGATGTCAATTATCGCCAGACGACTAGAACAACAAAATGATTATATATGACGACGCTGCCCTACATACAATATCAAATTTAACAAACCGTTCAGCGCTGACAATGGATATCTGTACACTGTCTCATTTATTAACACCAAAAAAATAAATAGATGCTTACCTGGAGTTGCAGTTCATGGACAGGTAGTAGGCTCTGTTATTCAAAGTGTATTTCTGGATGAGAACAACGTTTGGGAGGCTGTATCTATGGATGGTGCCAGACTCACGGCCCTAAAAGCACACATACACCCAAACATTCAGTGTTTTAGTTTAATTTTACTTTGAATTTTAATGCACTGCTTAAAATTGTATAGTAAAAACTGAAATATATGTACCACAATCAGGGTCTTATCTGTTGCTGTGATACAGCAGATGGGATCTCGAGTTGCCTGAAACAAACATGAACCATGACAAATTATTTTCTTAGTGAGAAAAAATACTTTTTGTCCCTTTAAATGGATTCCTTTGTGAGCTAATAAAGAATGTCAGTTTATTATAGTTACTTTATATATTTTTTAATTTACTAGTTTAAATTGAATATAGATTGAATATTTAAAAAAGAAATCGCTTTAATTTGCACTAAAATCACTCAGAAATGTTTTTGTTACTTACTGTGAAGGCTTTTGCAAAATCTGGACCACTTTCATTGGCTCCAGATGGATTGCTGTCAATGTGATAGACCCTACAATGACAGGAAGTAAAAACAAATGAGGAAGAGCCTGAGAGGCAGCCAGACAGACAGACAAACAGTTGCCCTTTCCACTGCGGTGACTTGTGATTTTGATACTAGGATAGTCTTGGCAGAACATTAGGTCATGCCCAGCCTGTCTGGAACCTCAGTGGTATTTTATTCAGATGAATGAATCCTTTTCATGGTGCTGTCAGTACCAACACTCTACACTGTAACAGTGAGCCAGTAATCCAAAGGTTTCATCCACTGACTCACAGAATCTAGCCTTGTGGTTATCTTGCCTCCCTGTAACTTTCCATCATCTGCTTGATATGTACTGTTAAGTTCTGATTTGGTCCTTCTATTTTGTCCCCATCCACCTGTACATGGCTTTTTTAACTACAAACCTAATGTCCTCATGACACTGTCCAATAGCCATTGTAAAGTAAATGTTATGCTATTTTCTGAAAAAAAAAACCCACCTCTCTCTTCCCTCCTTCTTAGTTCTGGTCACTTGGTTGATCTCCAGGGCAGTTAACTTCTTTGCCACTCTGTACTGCCATAGGTAGAAAGCCTCTTTGGATGCAGCAATCACATGTGTCTTGGTCATGGTGACAAACAGTGGATCTGACCAAGTGAACAAGTAACACACTTAATTATAAAGATGAAGATCAATGTAGAGTTTGTATAACGTTTGTAGTTTGGGAGCAAATCTATTTCTGTTAAATTCTGTTTCTGTGTGGATAAATTCCAACAGGCAAGTGCTGAGAGGATAATACAGTGTGTTCTCAAACAGATAGACTAGTCTATTGAGAAAAGCATGTGGCCCAAGGAGGAGAACCTTTTGCACCAAAAGGTGCACACTTGAAGTCATCCTCTGGTTATTTACCAAGGTGGGATATCTCAAACCCATTCAGACCACTGAGTCTTTCAAATCTGCAGACTTTGAAGTATCTTGGCATGAGCTCCTCAGCAAACATTTGACCATGTCTGAATATTTGTGAGATATAAAGACGCCCTGTGCTCTGTCTGTTTGCTATAGGATGCTGTGGGACCATGAAAGCTGTATCTGTGGGCAGCAGGTGGCAGAATGCCAACCATCTTTTCACATCTAACTATACATAGGGTGTGATCTCTCACATTGTCCTGAAAAATGCACCAAATATACGGTAAAATACGACTTATATCAACCCACAGTTTTGCCACAAGAAGTTTGTTACCCAGTTCACTTCTGTGAGCTCAATGCATGCAAGCTAGCAGGGCACACCGCTAGTTGAATGGATAGCATGTTTTTAAAGATGTGTTGACTTGTGAATGTAATCTCTGTTTATTGTAAACACTCACCAATGTCAATGTATTTTGAGTCCAGTGGAGTCCCAATGGAGTTGCACAGAATCAGGACATACTGAAAAACACACAGCAAAGCAACATTACTCTATGGGTCAATCTAAGATTTTATAACAAAGCAATTAGTCCTCATTTTGGGAGTGTGGTTTTAATTTGTACATTACCCTTGCATGGCTCCCAGACTCTACCTCAGCATCCTCCTGTGTGGCATTGAATTAGAAAAACGGGGGGCAAAACAGTAGAGAAACATTTGTGATCCTTAGCTCACTCTGTATCTACTGTAGATCTTCCCTATTGCATTTCTCTAAGTCTACTCAGTAGAGTAAGTTTTAGTCTAGAGTATTATATTGAGTATTAGTATAGATCTTTTCTTTTATAGTTTTTTTTTGCTTCCCTCTTACTTGTTACCTTGTAAACCTGTGTTTGTACCTGAGGCTGGGTGTCATCTGCCTTGCTGGCCAGGATGCAGAAGTCCCCGGAGGTTGTGATGGACATCAGGCTCTTGACATATTTGACAAACTTCTCATTGTTTTTGGTGTCCCAGAATACCACACAGTACTCCTGCCGCTCTGGCTTTGTGTATGCATACACCACTGTGCTGCAACAGTAGCCCCACTGTAAAGAAACATTAAAGAGTTGGTGAGATTCGCCTTATGTGCGAGGTTTCTAAACCCTGGGGAGTGTGTGACAAGAGATAGTTTGGTAGATTTAGACAGGTTTTTCTTTGGTATCTTCTCTGGTCTATGTCTCTCTGTTCTTTTCCACCATATAAATAAACCATGAAATAAAATACACACTCCTTCAAAGCCCTTTGTTGGAAGGTATTTATCGGGTGGTGTACTGATGAAGCCACTGCCCTCAAGTAGCAATTTTTGCTGTAGATTCATGGGAATTTTTTAAAACTACTTAGATATGACAGTATATAGGGTAGAGAATAATCTTCATACTATTTTATAAGCCAGCTGACCACATCTTATTACTATGACTAACTTCACCATCTTCATTTAAAATAGATCACAGGTCAGTTTCAATGTGTGTAAAGAATATTTGATATGTACACTTTGGAACATATGAGCCAACATTTTTTGGGCAGATTCTGCAAGTCAGGTGTCTTTAAAGAGTGAAGCTTCATAAACATCATAAAAATACCAAAATAACCTACAAACACAACTGAAACATGAAAACACTGCCAATATAATCCAAACAATGTACTGATTTACTGTTTATTTGGATTTTGGTCTCAATATGAAAACAAGTTTTACTTAATCTGTTTTTATTTAACTCTGCCCTATAGCCTCAGTTTGCAACTGGCCAGCATCTATACACAGATTAATTGGAGGTTTTCTGTGTAAGAAGATCTTGAAGAATTGCTTCTTTCAAAGAACTTTAATTAAAGCAAAACCAAAGGTGTTGGCATTTACCTTGTAATCTGGTCTTATGTTTGCAAAGTAGATGTAGGAGTCCACAGCCAGGCCAATACGTAGCCCTCCTCCCTCCCAGGCGACTCCTGTCATCTGCTTCCCAGGAACTTTGAGAGTCCTCAGATGCTGTTTAAACACCAAATAGCATTAAATTAAAACATTTTATTGTCTCATGGTATTTCTATTTCCCCACCTACTAGACAATGTAGGAATGGTGCAACAGATAATCTGTTGTTGCAAGGTATGTCATTCATAAATTAAAAAAAAAACAAAATTAAACAGATACATAAAACACAAAATATACAGTATTCTTTATCAGCTCAGTCCATTTTATGTCAGTTCTTCTGTTTGGTCCCATATACAATAATGACAGGAACATTACATGGTACAGTGCTGCACACGCCTATGTTCATGTGTAAAACTCTGTCTAAGTAAGGGAACAGAATCTTGACCCTCACCTCTCCAAATGGCGTGTAGAACTGCACAACATTGTATTCTTTATCCAGATTTGAGGTTCTGAGAGAACCAGCCACCGCCAGAACACTGCCACAGTGATTCCACTGGATACTGACCACATTCATCAGAGTGTCAATACACACCGGGTCTGCAGAACAAGGCAGCGGCATAGCTCATCAGTACTGGTAAACATTTCATTGAAGTGTAACCTGGAGCGCATACTGCAGTCTTTGAAGGTTTTTTTCCTTACTTTCATCATTCTCATAGCGCATGACCTGACATCTTCCATTGTCGAAACAGATAGCAAGACATGGACAGTCTGGCTCAACGTAACCCCCAGTTCCTGCATACCAGTGGATACCTGCTATACTGACAGCTCCAGTCGCATTAGTGAGGCAGCTTATGGTCATTTTCATCTGAAACAAAACACAGATCAAAAGTCAACATATGCTAATATGTAGTCAGTACAATCAAGCAGATGATAGGATCTTCTTGAAACAAAGCTGCTTTCATGCTTATTAAGTCACTAATCTGTTTTCAGGATAGTTATCTTACTAAGTCAATCAAGTGATTAATATTTTCTATTAATTTCATGTGAGTACATGATGCAAAGTGTAGCTTTTAGCAAGTAATGGACGTTCTTGCTGAAAGTTGCCACAGTGTCTATTTTGAAGTCAAATTTCAAATTTTCAAGTCCTACATTAAGGGGCTTTTACAGCATACACAATTATGTCTGGATCATGAACAAGAGAATGTCCCTGCACTGAAAGCTTTAAAGAAGCCAATGTTTTTTGCCCCACAGTATAACCTCTGATAATGTATGATAACAGATTCTTTCTAAACCTGCTCTGTTTACATGAGCACTGAAAGCCTGCAAAGTGTGCATTGTCATTCCCTCTGCACATTGACTCTGCATTGCACCTGCATTTTTATTTGTAAAATTAGCATCCTGTGAGTCAGAAGGCCATGTAATGCTAAATGGGTACATACCGAGATGAACTGACATTTCTATTTTACTTAAACTTATGCACTCACTATGAAGTTTCCTTGGTTGTCATAGATTTGCACTTCGCCATTGGCCATGCCAAAGAGGAGGATCTTGCTGTCTGGAGACCAAGCCACATGAGCAAGCTGATTTCCCTTTAGCTCCTTTCCCCAAATCCGGTTACCTACAAAAACAAGGCCAATATGAGCTACTCATTTGCAAAGTATGTAAACAAAGCATTCCTTGTCAAGGGATCATTAGTGATTTTAATCTAAATTGGTTTGAAAAACTATTGTGACTGATCACCATTTATCAGATTTCTAGCAATCACACTGTAAAGATTTTTACCATCTACAGAGCCAACAATGACAGCTCCATCTTCATACACAATGCAGATCTTCTGACCATCCGCATTCCAGCTCATGCTCCGCACCACAGACTTGTTCCTGTTGTTGATCATCTCCTCATACCACGCACCTTAGGAAGGGAAAAAGACTATGAACTATAAAAGCCAAATTTATTACAACTTAGATTTTTTGTTTGCAGCAGTAATCACCTTTGTAGAGCATCCAGACAATGATGAGTCCATTCTGGTCACTGGTTGTCAGCTTTTCATACTGTTCATTCCACGTGACTACTTGCACTGCACCTGCAAGTGTAACAATTGTGAAGTGTCAGACAATTTGTCTATGGCATTACATAAGGTGTGGCATATTTCCTTTTGTAGACACTGGCTGTTTATCACATACTATAATAATGACAGGTTTGGCAGCATCTGAATACAACTTACCACTGTGTCCCTCTAGGGTCTGGTTCATTGACAGATTACTGGGTGCAGCAAGACCTTTAAGTTTGGCATCATCTGTTGAGAAACCACAGTCAAAGTAGAACAGCAGATAATTAACAACAAGTAATTTTCAGCAATTTCAAGCAAACTGTTAAAAAACTTTTTATAAGTCAGAAACATGAACAGTAGTATGGTGATGAATATCATCACAGAGTTCTTATTATTTCTTTTTGGTTGGTGGTTTTTAACATTTTTTAACATAATAACAATAGGTCTGTCCAACAGACGGAGTGGGCAAGGTGGTACCATTTCTACTTACAGTGTCTGAAACCTTAGGTACAATAACAGAGCCAAAAGGCTTACAAAAGATTATTTACACACTGTAAGAGCCATTGTCAATATCCCTCAAATCTCAATCACATGGGTATTAGATAACAGCTTGGACAAATAAACTTTAACACAGAGCTGGATGAACAGGACATTATACATCACAAACAAAAAATGTAAGTTTACGCAGGGTAATCTAACTGATCACTTTTATTCTACACTAAAGCTAAGAGCAAACATAAATAAATATATGTAGAATATTGAAACGTGAACAAGGACACACAGTGTAACTGATGCAAAACAACTAAAACCAGGGCCAGCCAACACCAGTATGTGGGTAACCAATAATGGTCCATTTCATAACAAATTTTGCATGCTGTCATTATAACCCTGGGATAGACTGCATTTATGTAATGTAAGTATACAAGTGTTATTACAATGTCATCAAAACTTATTATAGGAAATTAGAGGGACTTGTGTATGTGTTTGTGAAAAGTTACCCTGCATGTTTTTAAAAGTTATGTAGATTGTATTTATTAGGTCAGGTGTAGCAAGAGATAGCCTGAAAATCACGACATTGTCTACAGGAGCCGTGCAGGTTGTTTGCTCCATACCCTGACCTTACCTGTCTGAGTTTCAAGCTTGAGTACTCTCAGGAGACCGTCGTCCCCTCCACAGGCAATGAAGCCTTGGTCTTTGTTCCAGGAGACACATTTTAGATGGATATTGTTGGGGATGGCAATCTATAAATCATGGGAAAATGCAACCACACGTTAACCAATACTATACGTCTTAACTAACGAATTGATAGATGGCTGGGTAGATGGCTGAGCCCAGGAGACTCTCACCTTCTTGCTGAGGTATATAAACATGGTGGTGGTGATAACGTTACAGACCACTATCACTCTATCACTGAGTTGCTTGAAGCGGAGTTAGACTAGTGACCATAAAAAGACACTGACCAAACGTCAGCTAGCATTAGACAGCTATAGTGAGCTAACCAGCTAACATTTTCAGCCTACTTTACATCATGCAGCCTGAATGTGCAGAATGTGACGTTAGCCTTTACCGTTAGCTTTACTAGTTAGCTAGCAGTTAGCTAGCAGTTAACGCGATGCAGTTACCTACTGCTAAGGACTGTTAACGTTAAGAGTAACCTGACAAAGTCGAGGGTTGACTACTATTATAGTGAATAATGTTAGCGAAAGTATTGGAAAAAGAACAGTTGAAATTCGACTTTTCGTTGTTTGTGTTGGCAGACTCCAGTACTCAGAGGTTGTCGCTTCCCTCGGTCTCCCGTGGTAACCGTAAACCGGAAGAAGTGAGATTAGGGTGACACTGGTAGTTGTAGTTTTTCTTGTGATTGGCGTCTTTTTGAAGAGCTGTCCCTTTCCTTTCCTCACCACTGAATGGAGCCGTTCACTTGGCTTTTACTTGGGAAAAGCAAACATTTTATTTAGCTTTACAGAGCTGTCTTGCACCTACTCTAGCCTACTTTACCCACTAAATAATGGACCACAATGAAACTATTCGTAGTAGGCCTATACTAACACTAAACAAATACATAAAAGTATTTTAATACAGTGTGGCATTCAATTATATTGGCCAATGCACAGCAATATCAAAAAACATTAGTCCAGTGAAGGAATCATAGTTTTAATCTTGTAGCATGTGGCTTGGTAACACAGTATAAAACGTACAATAGTGATTTGGATCCATTGTTTCAGAATGTTTATTTTCCATGTCCAGCTTTAATCCTGATAGAAAATATACAGAAAAGCACCAAAACATGTAATGCATGTAACTGTCAGTTTACCCATAGAGGCCTTCACCACAAATACTTTTCACTTTTTTCATTTGTGTTCCACAGACATGAGTAGAAAATATAGTACATGAATATAGTGTATGAAGAACTATTACTTTAACTGGTTACAAAACTGATGTGATCTTAGCTATAAATCTCCCGCTTTCAAAACTTGCATTGACAATAGTCTGTGATGGCCAGGACTGCTGCCAGAAACTTTGGTCCATGACTTGCCAAGTATGCAAAGTAGCCTACTGAAGCGGTCAGAGCTCCCTAAACTGTTTTTTCCCCTATCCCCCCAAAACAACTGTACCTGTCTGTTACAACCAAAACAATAATTACCAATGCATGTTGTGTAATTAGGTTGTTAAAATGTTTCAATTCAAAGAAAAGGATTATAGTAATTCTGTGATTTAACACAGCCAGGGGCCAATTGGATCAGGTTTTATTTTGGTCTTTTCTCTGCGTAATGCTGCAATCAGAGGGATAGCAACAATGCTCTTGTTGCATAAGAGATTAGTTGTTGTGTTATGATTGTGGATGGAGTCTTTGTGTTCTACCAAGAACACTACACAACAACACTGACCAAGAAATGCTCTCAGAGCAGTGAATACACAACAAGGATGTGGTACAACACATTTTTTTTAAAGAAGCTAACGCAACTACTGTTTCTATAAATTCACTAATTATCTTACAGTGCATGAATCTGAACTCAATGGTTTACACTGTTAGGAAGAAATGTTGCTTTTCTTACAAATACACAGGTATATGTAAACATTTACACCAGTTATATCCAACTTTACTGTAAGAAGTAACAACAGACCATGTTGTGAATGCAAAAATGCAGGTTTATAATATAAAACCATAATGCTACCAGTATACCGCATAAGAAATCATTACCACGCAGACCTCTATCAAATCTTGGACACATCATAGACATGAGACATAAAGAGATTTTGAGGGTTTTACAGATGACTTCCGGTGGTCAAGAAAAGTGGATACATCGCCAGTCCTTAACATGTCTTCTGACGGCAACGCTGTTCTTAATACTGCTGCTGACCTTCAATCAGATTCACTTTGTCTGAAAGTTCATCAAGTGAACAGAAAGTCAAGGAAATTGATTTTTTTTTTTTATGTTGCAATGTTTACCACTTCATCATGACACCATAAAAATATGCAACTATAAAACTGTAGACTCAAAGTTTAGATTCAGATTCAAATTATTGTAATCAAAAGCACTATTAGGAACACAAATATCATTGCAACTGTCCAAACTAGTGCCTATGTCAACTATTTTTACAGACACAAAATGTAAAGCAAATATTTCTGTCACACAATCAAAATCTTAAAATCAAACTCAATGTGTGGATCTTGTGAGATGCAAAAGGATATGTTTTCTGCTCAGCTCGTGAATGGTTGACTGTACTTTTTTCTGGAACACAATCTGAGCTTCACACATGCAGGCATCTTGGGTTATTTCACTTCTCATTTCCTCTGAAAGAATGAGAAGAAATATGGAGAGAGTGAGTGGCGTTTCACCATGTTTAGTAACACTACATTTGGCTGCTTGGTAGAAAGAGCGACACAGCTCTTCAAATGTTTCTCTTTGCAGGCCGAAAGTAGCAGCGAACACTTTTTGACACCCACTTCAAGTCAGAGTTGATGTTCAATATGAGCCTTTGTTCCAAACATCATCAAGGTGACAAAATCCTATAAATTTTAGGTGTTGCTTTACACAGTATCACAATGGATACTGAATCAATAATACACCCGAGATTATGTACAATTATGATTTCTCTTTTGTGAGTGAGATTAGAAAATATAATCAAAATGTTTCAGTCACTTCAACTAGTTAATCACAAAGTCGGAAGGTCCAGTGTGGTTAGCTTTAAGTAGGATTTTAAGACATGTTAATTATTTAAGCAATATACTCACATACATGTAATATACCAAATCACTGAAAACATACAAAAAACAGACAAAAAACAAATCAATAGAACCATTTTTTTTGGTCCTTTACTGAGACCACACTCAACAGCTAGCTCACATCACAACCTCAAGTGCCTTAGCAGTCCCTCATTCCTTACACCAGCACAGCACACTTTTATGATCTGTAAACTGTGCTGTAAATGGCTGGACCAGTAGAAGTGCAGTATTGCTTGCCGCTGGACACAGTAGCTTTGGTTGCTGTCAATTACAGACTTTTCCACAACTGAAGAATGCAAAAAGAAAGACAGGTGTGGTAACTGTTAGAATTAAATTAACACATTGTAGGCAAAACACCCCATCAGTGTTATAGACTTGACCATGCTCCTACCTGGAGCACTGCACTGAAATTTACGTGTGGACACAGATGGTGAGGAAGTTTTTTTTCTTTTCTGTGGAAGTTGACAGTTTTTGCCGTGACTCAGACTACATTCACAAAATATGAGTAGTTTGTGTTGGGTGATGGGGTTACAGACTTAAGGTGTGTGTCCTGTGCTGAACTATAAATCTGTTCCTACACTGTAGGTGTCTACAAGGAATCCAATGGGACATCTCAACAAGAAAACATACCTTAGAGCCCTTTAGAGTACCCAGCCCAACAAATGTGCATGATTTGCACATTTATGCAAATGTGAACACACAGTGCATGGAAACTCTTCCTGTCACACACAAACCTTAACCTGGTAAGGTATTGAGTCAAGTGAATTGTGTGAATCATGGCACACTCTGAGACTTTGACCTCTGGGGGTCTTGAGGTTCTCTGTAGAAAAACAGACCATAATCCACTGCATAACCTTCAGAGGAAAGACAGCTTTTCAGTTCCTCTGTTAGAGGGCTGTCATGTTGAGCCAAACCTGCTTGATGCAGACAGTGTCAAAATGAACTTTTACCTATCCAGCTTTACAAGACATGAGCTGGATTCCTTGTGCCAGGCAATATATAGTAAGCATAGTCTACTGTCTAGAATGATCTGTTCTCTCTAGGCAGTCTGGACATACCACTGTATGGAGTCAGCAAGCAGGGATGAGGTTAGGTTTGACTGGAACTCTTCACCTCTAGGTCTAGATTTGTGTTTGTAAATGCAGTATCAGAGTCGCAGTAGCTTTGTGTATGGACAAATCAGCTTTCATACAAAAAATTAGACTCATCCTGATTTCCTGACCACACATGCAAATTTCAGTACTACTCTGTGTAGTAAATGATCAAGCCTATAGACCTGTTTAAAGGGCAAATGTATCTATATCGGGCTCTGGATTATTAATAAACCAAAAATGCATTAACATGAGGAAAACTGGCATCTCACCTTACATCATCTTGCATAGTTTAGGATGATTTGAGAATGGCTTTTGTCAGGTCAAGCACATGGACCAACCCATCTTTGTTAAAGCCTCTTCAAGTACTATAGGGAAAGAGCATTCAAGGAGCCCCTGGCCAGCTGTTGAAACCTTGGCTGATACAGTTTTTTGGAAGATACATAGAAACCATATCCATGTGTGCAACAGTTCTTGGTGGGTTAGAGTCAGGCTGGTACATCAGTCTGGCTGAGCTCAATACTTGTTGCAATAGATGATAATGCTTTGAAGCTCAGGGTTTGGTGAGAAATGCTGGGCTATGAGAACATGTGCAACACAGACAAGCTAGGACTGAATACACAGACACCATCGTGTATATATGAAAAAGTTCTTACGTGAGCATGTTTTCTGGTCTGCATTCAACACATATCCCACTCGACACTGGCAGATATACGAGTCATCACTGTTGACACAAATGTGCTGGCAGTCATGTCCATGGGCACATGCATCTGAACCTGAAAAGAAACATTTCCACATCTGACTGACTTATCATTCAAGTTCTATGTGAGTGAGCATCTCTTGGCGGAAAGCAGTGGCATGCCCGTTGGCAGCATGTGTTGAAACCAGAAACCAATTAGAATGTAGGAATGCTCCGCTGTGGAGAACAATAGAGAACACAACCCCATCCTTTACGACATGTCCCTGTCCGCTTACAGGACATGACTGGACAAAGGTGTCTGACACTGTAGGTGTTCCAGGAGAGTTGGTGAAGTTTAGACTATAATATATTTAG
The DNA here is from genome assembly GCF_021018895.1 of Seriola aureovittata. Classification (NCBI taxonomy): domain Eukaryota; kingdom Metazoa; phylum Chordata; class Actinopteri; order Carangiformes; family Carangidae; genus Seriola; species Seriola aureovittata. The sequence continues at coordinate 22,324,273 of NC_079376.1, forward strand.
TGAAAATAGAAGGGAATTGCATGTTAACTAGCACCATAGCATGCAAAACATTGTTGCTTGACAACTTGATGCGAATCAGTCAGTAACGCAAACGTCGCTCATTTAAATCATTTCATGAAGTTAACTTATACCCTACTTGTGGTCAGTTGGCACAAAGATATGGTTGGCATGTCTGTTTGCTTGAACAAACTTGTTAGCTGTCTATTACTTCTACGTCATCTACGTTAGCGCACCCACAAACTTCAACAGCGTCCTTGACTGTGGAGCCAGAGCACTTTTTTTTCGCTCTCACCACTATCAGTCTGAACATACAGTCAGTCAAGGACCGCTTTATCCACTGTGAACCCCATGCCTATTGCCATTTTCTCCATTCTTCTCAGTTGTAAGAATCACCATGGTTGATTCAAATATGCTGGCAGTTATGTCCATGAACACATGCTTCCGAGCCTGAAACAAGACTTGATAGCTCAACAAACCCTTGGCTATCATTCCCATAATATTCATGGAATCCTCTGCCAAACCATGACATGCATGTGTAGAGCGTAATACAACAAAACATCTTGAGATATTGTAAAAATGTTGAAAGGAATCACTTTCTTACGTGAGCATGTTTTCCTATCCATGTTCAGAACATATCCCACTCGACACTTGCAGATGTATGAGTTCCCATTGTTGATACATATTTGCTGGCAGTCATGTCCCTGGGCACATGTGTCCAGTCCTGATCCTGAAAAGAAAAGCTCACACATCAGTGACTTTGTCTTGGGACATTCAAAACAATCACTTGGCCTTTTTGCAGAGCCTTTGATCACAGTTCCCTTTAAAAGAAGTGGATCCCACAATGATGTCAACCCATATATTTCAATATGCTCAGTCTCGCATATCTCATTCACACAGACGAGAATGATGGATGATATAAAGTATGGTGTGTCCAAAAGACAGATTGCCTCATCAGCCCCTACTGTCCTGATGGAGTCTTTAAAATTTTTGATGAACCAGTCCCGTTGAGATACTTTGAAAAGTGGTGCTAACTGAGATGCTGGATGACACCACTGACCCCAAATATGCATATTGATACAATTCAGGTGCTTACGTGAGCATGTTTTCTGGTCTGCATTCAACACGTATCCCACTTGACACTTGCAGATATACGAGTCATCACTGTTGACACAAATGTGCTGGCAGTCATGTCCATGGGCACATGCATCTGAATCTGAAAAGAAACACTTCCACATCTGACTGACTTAGTCTATCACTCAAGGACCTCTTTATCTATTGTGAACCCTATGACTATTGCCATTTGCTCCATTTCTCTCAATGTCTGAGATATGATTCAAGGACTGAGCTAAACTTCCCAAACAAATTCAATCAACAAATTCAGCCAATACTTACTTTACACTTTCAGTCTAGAAAATAACAGTGAAATCCTGAGAACATCTGTTAGAAAGGTCCAAGTTCTTACGTGAGCACGTTTTCTGGTCTGCATTCAACACATATCCCTCTCGACATTTGCAGATGTACAAGCCATCAATGCTGACACAAATATGTTGGCAGTCATGTCCCTGGACACACGTATCTGAACCTGAAAAGAAAAACTTCCACAGCTAACTACAACAATCAAAGAATCCTTAATAAGTTATAGAACCTGTGATGGGAATTGTGGTAAAGCACTTTTGAAGCAAACCCTAGACACTTGAGCACATCCAAAAGTAAGCTCTAAGTTCTTACGTGAGCATGTTTTCATATCTGGATTCAACACATATCCCACTTGACACTTGCAGATGTACGAGTCATCATTGTTTACACAAATCTGCTGGCAATCATGTCCATTGGCACATTGATTAGAACCTGAAAAGAGACCTGGACATCAAATGTCCACGTGTTATGACAACTCATTACAGCATACAAGCAGGGATTGCACTGATACAGCTTCTGTCTGGCTGTAAGTCCTTTTACAATTGATGCTGTCTGTCTCCCAAGCATCCAACTTATTCAGGCTAACACCAAGTTGCTGCAGGTGTGTTCATTAGCCAGGTGTCCAATTTTGAAAAGAAACACTCCACAAAGTATCAATGGGCACTTGTGGAGCTTATAATGTGGCACCAATCTCTTTACAATATATTAAATCATGGCTATCTAAACCATACCTGTGGTTCTATCAGACTATTCAAAATAAAGTCAATACTGACAGACCCAAACTATTGCAGACAATTAACAAGAGCTGTTATGTGCTCTATTAACTCTTGTTATCAAAAGTAACATTTTGGGGGCTATAATATTATTACTACTAGCATTTTTTTAATCCTCCAGAGGGAGACTTTAAATGTAATCAAGCACCTAGAGTAATGGAATTTGATAGGAATCCCGACACAAAGTTAAAAGTTGAGTCTCACTACAGCATGTTCTGGTCTGCATTCAACACATATCCATCATGACACATGCAAAGGTAAGAACTAACATTGTTGACACAAATATACATTCAAACATGAAAAGATACACTCACTACTCTAAGTGAATTAGTCCAATTACATCTATCATGGATAACCTAAACGGTTTTGGAGCTTTTAATGGGTCACCCTCCAACTTACAAGTTATGTTAGTCATTGCTATGTGCATCAGTCCCAGTCGCTATTCAAAATGAACTCACAACCAGCTTCTCTTAACTATTTAGAACAACCTACATAAGCTAATATGCCCAATGTATAGAGCACAGTGCTTCACCAGCTCCAGTTGTCCAGATAAACCTTTTGTTAGATGTTTCTGGCAAACAATAATCCTACAGAGATTTTTCAATCCTCCAAGTAATGGTTTCTGTAGTATTTTGTCAACCACATAAATTGCAGAGGTAAGAAAATCCTGGTTCTTCCATGAGCATGTCTTCTGCATCCAACATCTATACTTCATGGCACTTGCCAAGGTAAGAATCAAAATTTTTGACACAAATATGCATTTTTGTAATCATGCACAGACACTGCACTAAGACATGCATATTGGTCCAGATAATAAAATATCCCCACATAATTTCTTTTGTAGCATTTAGTCAACTACCTCAAATATTGGAATTTGGTGGGACACCTGTCAACCCTGACATGCATATAAAATATATAAGTAAAATTCAGGGTCTTACGTGAGCACGTTTTCTGGTCTGCATTCAACACATATCCCTCATGACACTTGCAAAGGTAGGAATCACCATTTGTGACACAAAAATGCTGGCAGTCATGTATCTGGTCACATGTATCCGAACCTGAAATGAGACACCTCCACAGCTAACATTCCACCATCAGGGCCGACCATTATAAAATATGATGCCCATGGCCCAAGTCTTTTTCTACCTCTATCCAGGCATGTACATTTTTTTCAGTTTTGAAAACTAGTGACACTGAGACATGCATATCATAACGTGCAAGTTCTTACGTGAGCATGTTTTTAGATCTGCATTTAACACATATCCCACTTGACACTTGCAGATATAAGAGTCCTCACTGTTTTCACAAATGTGCTGGCAATCATGTCCAAGGGCACATGCATCAGAACCTGAAAAGAGACAGGTCCACATGTAACTGACATCTCATAACATCAGTTAAGGTGAGTTTGAAATGTTGGAGCCTCTGTCTGGCCACTGTTCCTTTAACTACTGATGTTAACTTTGAGTACATCAGTCTCCCAAGTCTCTAAGTTATTCAGGCTGACCTCAAAACAACTGAAAAGTGCTCAGAACAAACCGTATTATAAGCAAAAAGAGGCAGGAAGAGAGTGTTTCTGTCCAAAATACCTTTCAACTCTTCGTCATTCACAATTATAGTAATTTCTTATTCAGAAAAACCCAGTCCAGTCCACATGAAAATGTTCAGTTCAATTCAAAAGCAAGAGCTTGTCATTTCTGTATTCAATTAACTACAAAAGCACATATGCATATCAAATGTCATGCAGCATGCATTGTGGTCTGTATGTAATTTGCCCATACGCTCCAATGAAAAGATAAAGGTGCTTACGTGAGCATGTTTTCTCGTCAGCGTTCAATACGTATCCCAAACGACATTTGCAGATGTAAGAATCATCAGTGTCTACACAAATATGCTGACAGTCATGGCCCTGGGCACATGTAGTTGAACCTGAAAACAGACACTCCTACATGTAACACACTCAATCTAATTACATCAGTCAAGCACATTATAGCCAAGACTTTAAAGGGGCTATTTGTATACTATTTACTTCACCCATTGTTGTGTTTACAAGACAAGATGTTATAATACTCCCTCTGAGCAGCACTACATCTTCAGGGCAGATGGAGGCTACAGTGAGTTGCTATCAGAAAGTGACAAGATGGACTAGGGCTAGCTGGTTAGCATGCTAACATTAGTATAAGAAAAGACATGTGAGTTAACATTGACGTTGCTTTCCACTGTTGGAGACAGCTCTTGGTGAGTAAAGGAATGAAGTTTGATGCTGAACTTGCAACACTTCTTCTAGACTGGTAAGTAAACAGCTGTTAATTCTAACGTTAGCTATGTAGCAATAGCAAAACTTACAAATAGCCCCTTTGGTGTGCAATCAATTCTTTTGAAATTACTATGTCTATTTTCTCAAACTCATACTCATGTTCGTGCATCAATCCCAGTTTCCCATTTTATAGTTTTTCGAATAAATTAAATATTCACTTCTGCACACTGAGATAAAAATAAAGTCTTAAAGCTGTTTTGGCAAACAAAACTGTAGGGATTCTTCAGTGCTCTGAAGGCTGGGTTCAGAAACAGTACAGCAAGAAATGACATGAAACCAACTGTAAGGGTTCTTACGTGAGCATGTTTTCTTGTCTGCATTCAACACATATCCCTCGTGACACATACACAGGTAAGAATCGCCATTTTTGACACAAATGTGCTGGCAGTCATGTCCCTGGACACATGTATCCAAATCTGGAAAGAGATACACCTACATGTGACTGATAGTCGCTGAGGTCAACAACAAGCTGTGGAACACTCCTCAGGGCAACATCATAAAAATGATCCGCTACTAATTCAAGATGAACTAAGGATTCGCTTCAACTTCAAAATAAACTAAATCCAAGCAGCAACCATCACAATGAAACTGATGCCAGTGTGGAAATGCCTTACGGTAAGTTACTGTAATGGCTTCCATGATGGCTCCAAGAAAGCTTCAACAACATCAAAAAACTGTGAGAATGCCAAGTTTTCTATTGGTACAAAATGATTTCATCAATTCCCAAGTCAAGGTATTTCTACAGATTTTGTTTAAGTACATCAGAAAAATATAACAAACATAATTTATAGAAAATTTGTGCCATCATACAAATATCGAGTCTACTAGTAAGGTCCAGGTTCTTATGTTAGCAAGTTATCTGGTTTGAATTAAAAACATATCCTATTCTACATTTGTGGATGTATGAAACATCCCTAAGAACATGTAACCAAACCTGACAAGAAAATCTTCACTGACATGATGCTCTTATTGTGGAAGTCATTATGGAGCTTTTGATTGCCAATTGTTAATGATCCAGTTAATACAATGTAAAGTATCTCCTGTTTAGTCAAACAAAATGAGACACACAGCATAAGATCACCGACCAGCTTTTGCTTTGTACATGAAGGTTACAGCTATACTTAGAAAAAACATGAATTAGTTTTGAGGCCATAAATATATTTAGAAATATTCATTCATACATAACACATACATGTGGAACCAAGCAGCAAATTTTATCAGAAGTATTTGTGTTCTTACGTGAGCATGTTTTCTGGTCTGCATTCAACACGTATCCCACTCGACACTTGCAGACGTATGAGTCATCACTGTTCATGCAAATGTGCTGACAGTCATGTCCATCGGCACATGGATCAGAACCTGAAAAGAGACACTCCCACAACTTACTAACTCAGTCTAATTAAACAAGTCAAAGAAGCCAAGAGTAAATTGGTAAATAAAAACAGTTTTATCCATGTATTTCCATGGATAATTATGGTTGGAATTATGGTTATAATCTTGTACTGAGTTCAGTAAGATTGGTGGGTGAGAGAGCTATTGATGATGACCTTTGGTTGACGGGTTGTTGCTCTTACACTGCAGTGCACAGGGCCTTGTTTTGCCTAGGCTGACTGTCATCCTTCTCAACTTAGCAAGGGCATTTGGCGTGAAGCAATAACTCTAGCTAACTCACTGAACAGTGACAGTCAGTCAAGCCTGTGATCTGGAGAAAGGATCCACTTGTCCTTTCACCTCCTGCTTAGGCAAGAGTAGCAGCCTGGGCCCAGTGGAGGGTTTAGAAACTTTTGAATGGGTGAACAAGACTGGGGCACAGGTTCAGAGAAGGCAGGCACAATCTGGAAATTAATAAAAAATGTTTTAAGATTCAAATTTAGAGCACTGGTCTTGGTCATAATAAACGGTTTGATGGTTATTTTGTTTAGTCAGTGTAATAAATGAATGCCAAATAAACAACTTAAGATAAAATAACATCAGTAAGTAGCTGCTGTGCTGTCATTTTGTATCAGTTCCTGGTTGTTTTGTATGTCTTTGTAAATGTTTTGTGTCTCACTGTGGTCATTTGATTGACAGAGGTTCTGATACTATCACGCCAACTACCTATCATCTCTTTACCCTGGTAGAGGGTGGTCATCTGGCCTCTACCAGGGACAGAGCCACTAGTTACATGTCAGGGCTCAAGCTGCCATGCTCTTGTGACAGCTGGTTAAGTCCTGCCAGAGTCAAAGTGCACTATCACTGTATCATTGTCAAAGAGATGGGTTGCTTTTCCTTATATCATAAATGATGGCCATAACCATATGGTCAGTTTCATTCTTGGCATCGGTCCCAGTCTTTCAAGTTTTATGATCATTTAAGCGATATTACCTGCCCTAATGTATTTTTGCACCACATAAACTCTGATGTCTAAGTAATTCAGATACTCTTATATTTACATTTAGAGTATGGATTGAATTAGTGTGAAAGTCTGTTTGACTTCATTCAAGAAAATAGATACAAGGGACAAATCTGTCACATGACCTCCAGTCTGCTTTGACACTTATTCAAGATCTGGAGTTTCAACAACATCTTATGACGGTGTGTTCTCAACTCAATCTTGGGACAAAATATCTAACTTCAGGGTTTAGACTTTTGCTTGCATGAGTTCATTTATTCCAACCTGTCACATGTCACGTTTGTGCCTCTCATCAATCCAGGCCTTCATCATGCCCTGCTTATTAATTTGTACTGAATAGTTTGCCCTAATCTATTTAGGGCAACCCAAAACATTGGTAACAAGAGAAGGTATGCAGTGTGGCAGCACAGTATGAAATGCCTCACTAACTTACATTCAAAAGGATCTTCAAAAGCTTAGGAACTTGGAATTCCAAGGCTCCATCTAAATTCTTACTTTAATATTTTATAAGTTCAACATTTCCACCTCTAATGAAGCTTTCCCCATCTAATCTCAAATCACTGTCACAGGAAAATACGGTCAAAATATAACTTTTAGCCATGTTCAACTTTTTCAACAGTAGTTTTCAAATGGTGAATCATCACAACATCAACATCACAACAAAGATAAAGATTCTTACGTGAGCATGTTTTCTTGTCCGGGTTCAAGACGTAGCCCGAGCGACACTTGCAGTAGTATGAGTTGTCACTGTTGACACAAATGTGCTGGCAACTGTGTCCCTGAGCACATGCATCCAAACCTGAAAAGAAACATCCCAGTGTCTGATTGGCTTAGGACTATAGTTAAATTGATCTTTTTTTTGTTATATGGATATTGGTAATTTGTAAGTATACACTGATTAATAGTGCACATTTTTATTTTATCATTCGTGTTGTTATTGTGATTTTATTTTAGTTGTTTCAATTCCTGCGTTGTTAGTAATGGAAGACATTTAGTAATTATTCACTTTGAAATGTTAAACTGGCTTTTGAATTTAAGTCACCTGAAAAACTTTCCATCTTAATTTTCCAACAGAAAATTCCATGCAGAACAGACCATGCAAACACAAAGTACAACGCAGGCAACACTTCATAATAACTATGTATGTAGTTGTGACGTCACTCTTCCAGACGACAAAGGCAGTCTCAGTGAAACACAGAGGTTGGTTGAACTCACCCCTCAGGTTCAAGCTGTCAAGAGCATGTTTTTGAATTGGAGGAACTAGAAACTAGTCTTGATTTTTGACAATTTAGACACCAGGGAGAGTGTTACATGAAAGAGGAGAAGTGTAAATATAGACATTTTAAAATCCATCCTTTACTTGAGTAAAATTACTCAAAAGTACGGAGACCCGAAAAGGTCATGGTGTTTCTCTGAAATATTCCCTCTCAATAACTTGCATTCCCCCTGATCTATAGAAAAAGGCCAAGCTGTTGCCGCATGCTTGTCAGTGGGTTGAGCTGTGGCTGGGGATATGGTTATTGCTCAGACAATAGCTGCAGCTGTGCTTCAGTTACCTCCTGATGTATTTACATTAGCTAAGAAGGAATCGTGATGCCAGATACTCATGCTTCAAATATAACAGGTGTGTCACCAATACACACCAGTTCAAAGCTCAGCCAACCTTCCTCTATAGGATCAGAGTGGATGCAAAATATATTGCAAAGTAACACAATATATTATGCAGGACTGCTACAGATGAATTGTGAGGGAACAGAAAAGTTTTTGTGAGAGAATGCAAAATGTATTGTGAGAGAATGCAAAAGTAGTTCTGAGTAAAATGTGACTTTTGGGGTCTCTGTACAAAATAATTCGATAATTACAATTTTATTTTGAAATATTCCTTCTTCTTATATTTCCAACAGAAGTTTTATCATGGCAATTAGCGGTTGGCCTGTAGCCCAGAAGCATTAAGTACTGCAATAAATATAAATAAATGTACATTTAGCAGGAAATATCATCATATGTCCTTCACTAGTGCTTTGTTTAAAGGAACAGTTGGACTTCATGTTGTCACCGTGAGGTTGCCAGGCAATCGCCAGAGACACCAGGAAGTCACTGCACCAAGCCAAGAAATGGTGTTGCACATAATCTCTGTACAAGTTGTTGTTTTTACACTTTTAGATTAGATATAACGTGTTAACTATTAAGCTTTGAATGTGCTGGTAGGCAGATTTTGTTACCTTCAGAGAAATCCAGGCTAGCTGTTTCCTCCTGTTTCCAGACTTTGTGCTAAGCTAAGCTAACTGGCTGCTGGCTTCTTAATGAATGGATAAACACCAGAATGGTATCGATCTTTCTTACCTAACTTTCCTGCTAGAAAGTGAGTAAACTTTCCATTGTCTTTTTTTTTCAGGAATATCTAAAGATAATAATGTTTATGCAATCATTCAGAAGCTAATTTAAGCAACTAAGCGATTTAAGCAAGTGAAATTTCCTGAAGAACATAAACTTTTCCACTCAACAATACTTTAGTCATATTTAACGCCAAGCTAAGTTGGTTTTTGCCTCGCAGTGGCCGTTAAATGTTGGCAGAAGCCAAAATCGTGGACCTGGGCAGCTAAGCACATCTTCAGGTAACTGAGCAGGGCACGCGGCAGGAGGCACAAGATAAAGCGCAGAGTGCAAACAGCAGCGCGCTCCCTGTGAAGAGTATAGGTAGCATCATTTTAGGTTTCAACCATTTCTGAGTATTCAAGTACAGAGACTTTGCTCTGAGTCAGCAGATCAACCAGTGATCAGAGGCTTGTCTTCTTCTTTAAGTTGGTTAGTACATGACTTATTGTACATTGTATTGTACATTTTTAACTGCATTGATACTAAACTATTTTTTCACCATCTCCATGGCAACAGTTAGTAATCATTATTTTATAGGAAATGCAAACACAGCAAGTGGCAGTAAATCACTTACTTTGCCTTTTTTCTTAAAGACTAAAGAAGAGGACCGTTTACTTTAGAATGGAGATGCCCTCGATGGTGCTGCCCATATACTCACAGGTGAATTTAAAAAGATGGATCTGACATACCGTTGTTTCCTTTATCGTCATTTTCATTATTTATTCCATTACCGTCTTTCCTGCCATCTAGGCCTAGTCCATAATCATCAATTCCACCATTTATTGGCATATCCGCACTCCCATTATCATCATCCTTACCACACAAGGTTTCCCTAAACTTGGAAGTGAGCTTCTCTATAACACCATAGGTCTCCACATAGAAGACATGGTCATCATGTGGGGGACTGGCCATGAGGCGGAGGGACATCATATCAGCTCTGTCTACTCCCACCGCGTAGATCTCAATCCCAGACGCACGAGCCGCTGCTGACACCTCCTCCACTTTGTCCTGGGGCCTCCCATCCGTCACTATGATGGCCACTTTGGCGATGTTCACAGAACTAGCTCGGGCCCCTGCGTCCGCAGTGAATGCTTTCTCCATAGCAGTCTTAATGGCCATGCCTGTCATGGTGCCTGAAGCGAGGGGCTCAACACGGGCCAGTGCCTGCTTCAGGGAAGACTTGTCAAAATACGTCTTCAGTAGAAACTCAATCTGTACTGTGCTGGCGTAATTGACGAGGCCGACTCGCGTGGCATCGGACCCGATCTCCAAGCTGTCCACCATGTCTTGCAGGAACTCCTTGGCCTTCTCAAACTCAGCAGGACGTACACTGCGGGAGCTGTCTATGATGAAGACCAGGTCTATAGGCCGATTTCTGCAGTTGGATCTTGTTGCTGTAAAAGAAATAATCGTTTAAAACAGATTTTTAAATGGATTCAAAAATGTATTTTACAAGGTTTTGGGATTGTAGCAACATTAGTAAAACTGTTATTAGTGCTGGTCTTTTCCTATAGCCTGCATTCACACAGTTAAGTTGTTATCACAACTGCTACATGCAGCTAGCTCTAAAGCTAGACCATAGCTGGAGTGTGCCTCAAAAATGGCGGCTATAGAGATACCAGATGTGGACTGCAGTTTCTGATGCTGGTGGAGATTGTTCAGAGTAAATACAACATGAGACAATGTGAAAAAATACCTGTCTGTGCTGAATAGTTCCATTATGAGTATTGAAATGAGGCAGACCACCAAAACAATGAAAACACAGTTTCTGGAGGTTTTATGATGAAATGATGATAGGGCCTGATTATGTATGAAACCTCCCTTTAAGTGTTGCTGTAATATCAGCGGGTGAAATTTGACACTGAACTATAAAATGCGGTAAAATTGACATTTCCTCCAGTTTTATACCACAGTTTTACAAATACACTTTTTAGATCTCTTCGTTTTTAACTATATATTTGAACTGGATGAAGGATTTCAGTCATTGGATGTTTGGATCTTCAATTATCAGAGAAATAAGCTGAGCAAACATTAGCATCAGCTTGGCTCCCAGCCCCTCTGAGTCGGTGTCGGTGATTTTTAACATGAAACTGCTTTAATTTGTGTTTTTTGGGGTTTTTTTTTTTTTTTTTTTTACCAAATTTCACCACTGGGTCACTTTGTTTTGGAGAAGAGGAAACCTCTGCAGATAATTCAGCTCCTGAATGTCTGGATCATAAGTTATCAGAGAAACAAGCTGAGCAAATGTTAGCAGCAGCTAGGCTAACTGCCCCTCTGATAGGTCTTGTGTCTGTTGCACAGCATCAGAGAAACACTGATAGTTAACATGAAGCTATTCTATTCAGTGTTTTTACCAGATGTAATCACGGGGTTCGTTTGTTTTGGAGAGCATGAGACCTCTACGGATAATATCCTGATCCTAGAGAAGCTAACTGCAACGATGGCAATGGTGGTGAAGACAACAACACCCATGATCCCATGCTACTTTGACGTCACCAAACTCCGTCTTATGTTATTGTTATACAAAATGACATATTATGCGTTTAAATATTGCACTGCATGTGGCCTAATAAATGAGAAACAAACTTTGTAGGAGAAAAATACAGTGTGTTTGGGGGCTATGGTTGCTTTTAATTTCAATTATATATGAGATTTATGTGCCAGAAAAGTCACTCCACAACTCTGCAGCTGTCTTTTTTTAAGTCAGTTGAGAAAGTGTTAGTTATGGCTACCTGCACCAGTTCTGATGGATGCAGGAGAGCCACTCGAGTCTTTAGCAGGCTGCCAGGATGCAAATGGTGCAGCATTGTGATGCAGCTGTGAAGACAGCTTGCTTTTCTTTGGCAGTGGGCGATGGGCAGGCTGATAGCGATAAAACCTGGAATTACTGCCACCAGCTTTGCCAAGGGAAAGGAAAAGGCAGAGGGAAAAGCATTATAGCAGTTGTTACTTGGGTTAAAGGCAAGTAAGTTAAGATGCTGCATGGCAGGCGAATGAAAGATAATTAGCTTGATAACACTTTCCATGTGAAAGTCACTGGAGGGAAAACAGAATGCACTACAAGGTTTTAGGGCTGTTGTTGAAGACATCTTATATAGTCTGATCTATACATTTAATGGCATATATATATATATACTGTATACATATAGGCTATACAAAATGCATTGCACTTATTATCTTATAAAAGTGGTGCATTGGTATTTTCATTATGCCATTGGAAAAAATAAAACTTTAATTTTGACCCAGTTTGTGCCTCTCATGTATTATTATTACATTTGAGTCACAGAGCTAAGCATCTGATTAAACCCAGAGCGTCATTTAACAAGACTCACTGCTGTTCTGAAGATATGAAACAATATTCCATCTTATACACAATAAGAAAGAAAAACATTTAATTGTGCCACTACATTTCTTAACCTATATACGGCTCCAAATGTCAAATGTCTGTTCTCAGTTTTACCATTAAGTTACGTTATATTTATACTACATTGTACTAGTTTATATTTTAATCAAATAACATCTTTGTATTTTCTTGATACAAAATGAGCAAGATGTTATTTCCAACTAAGGGAATATTACATATATTTACAATTACAAAAACAGAGGCTCAGCTCTGTGACAGGAATGTGATGGTGATGCATGTGAGGTAGAAACTGGATGTACACTGGACACACACTACAGTACACGTAGTCTAATACTAAATCATACCGATCCTCCTATTATGCATTATAATATGGTTTATTTAAATATGAAAAAAACTAATAAGTGTTAGATCCATAGCAAATTTGTGTAAGCCATGACAAACACATGGATATCAAGTGCTGGGGAGGTGGAAGCAATCCCTACATGTACCAACCTGCGCTGATTGTGGTCCGGCTCTCCTGCGTCAGGTAGTTGTTGGCACCTGGCCGGACACTCTGCTGCTGCTGGAAGCCTCGGGTAGAGTAATCTCCCAGCTGGACCTCCTGAAAACTCTCAGCACTTGCTACTTCGTCAGATGTTTGCTCAATCGATTTGATCTCAAAGTGCTGACGGACCCTTGACGGGACTTGCGGGGACACTCGTGAGTTCAAAGGACGAACTGAGTGACTCTGTCGGTGCTGGGAGCGAGGCTGTGGGAAAATTCCCAGAGTTCCCGATGCCAGAATACCAATGAAGCAGAGCAGTCCCCACGTTAATGAAGTCATGTTGCCTGCACGCAGCTCCCTGTCCCTCTCTGGGTGGCCTCTGGGTGTCCGACACTTCAGCTGAATGTAGCCTACTTATACGATCTGATCCACGGCCCACAAGGCGTGGGGAACCAGAGGCCCAATCCAGAGACAGTTGGCGTGAGTGCAGGAAGGAGTTCCTCAAGTGAGGCTGGTTTCAGAGCAGCTGTTAACATTTCTGTATTTCTGCACTGGCACTTAATTCATTTGATTTGCAGGACTTGATATTCACAGTCATTGTTTTTTTTTATTATACATATATTATTTGATAATTTATTAATTATAAAACAACAATTTTAACAATATAGTGTGCATTTTCATGTTAGACTGTTACTGCAGCTAGTAGACTTAAATCAGCAATGCACTGGAGGGCTATAGGTAGGCCTATACAGGTGGAATGTAACTAAGTACATTTACTCAAGTACTCTACTATATTACAGTTTTATACTTAAACTCCACTACATTTCAGAAGCAAATATTTTGCCTGTTACTCCTGTACATTTAGTTAAGATACCTGTAAGATCAAAATTTTCATCATCATCAGCAGCAGTAGCAAAATATAAAATATAAGATGATGCATTGTTATAAATGAATCTACCAGCATTATGTAATGTAGATAAAAACTTGCTCCACCTCAACCATTAAACATAAAAAAAACAATCTTAAAATAAAACATTTAAATGCAGTTTACACCTTTACTTTATCTTTTGATGCTTCACTACTACTTAGGTAAAATTATGAATGCAGGGATTTTACTTTCAATGGAGTCTTTTTAAATTGTAATATGACTTTTAGTTAAAGTCAAAGATCATCAATACTTCTTCTATCACTGGCTATAATCATTTTTCCTGAGAAGATGTTAATGTTTCATGCATTCAGAACCTTTACAGTTTTCCAAATTTCTTGACAATTCATTCATGACTTTGTAAAACAGCAGCCTCCAACATTTTCATCAGCAGATGGAGTTTGCTCAGATCTCATGTAGATGTTAAAATTTTCTTCTATTCTGGGAACTTGCAGGACTTTTTGTCCAATAAATAACTATTTATATATATTTATCTACAGCGTTATTGCCTCTAGGTATGGAGATTGAACAAATGCCATATACTTAATTTAAACACAAATATTTGTAAAGCACATTATACTAAGTGAGTGCAGTTTATATGTAGTATGCTGCCCTCTCATGGCCTGTAGTGCAAACTGTGCAAACTGTTTTCTGGGTCATTGACCTGAATAATAAAGACATGGGATGATTCAAAATACAACTGAAGATGGGAGATTGTAAAAACTGATAATGAATCATACATCACCATGAATGAATCCTCTTCTGTGAGCCATTCAAATCACCCTGTTGTTCTCGTGCCAATTTAGTGTTTTGAGGATGTGTTAGTAAGAGTAAAGATTTTGCATAAAGTTACAGATTCTGTCTGACAATGCAAATGATCTTGTGTGACTTCCCACAGGGGGAGGTTATATGAGAGCTGTTGTCCAGGAACCTGTTCATACTGTAGCGAGAGGAAATAAATGATCAGATGCTTCTGTGTTGTCTCTGTGTATCCACAATGTTCTTGTCATGGTTATTTGTCAGTGTCATGAGTGTATTTCACTCTTGTTCGGGGGAGCATGGTCTACTGCGTGCATACTCTCCCGGGGACATCATCATTGGAGGACTTTTCCCTATTCACTTAAAAACCAACAGAACCACAGCAAACGGACCAATCTCCTGTAGCGTGTAAGTATGGCTTCACTGAGATTAGTCTCTTTAACATGACCCATCTCAAAAATGAATTCATTCGGAAATTGTCCTTTGTCAATTTTTTGCAGCTATGATTTCCAGATGTTCTTACGCACTCAAGTTATGATATACGCCATCAGAGAAATAAACCAGCACACAGTGAGGATTCTACCCAACTTCACCATAGGATACGACATCTATGACACTTGTGCAGATGTTGGCCTGGCCCTCAGAGCAACACTTCAGCTGCTGAAGAACCAGTCGGACCCTCAGAGATGTTTACTACCTGCAAACATTAATTCTGCTTTACCTGACCCCCAAACAAAGGTGGTGATTGGTGAGAGGTATTCTGAAGTATCGATAGCTGTAGCACGAGTTCTTGCTCTGTCATCAGTTGCCCAGGTTTGTTCTCTCTGTTAATTATCACTAGAAATACACACAAAGCTATAATTATTATGTTTTTAAACTTAAATGCCTCACTGTTGCGATCTGCATGCAGAACAATTTCACCATGACTTAATTCCTGTTTGCTACAGATTAGCTATGGATCAACGAGCGAGGTGCTCAGCCAGAAGTTGAAGTTCCCCACTTTTCTGCGAACAATATCCAGCGATGAATATCAGACAAAGGCCATTGCTGAACTGGTGAATCGGTTTAACTGGAAAACAGTAGCCATTGTAGGAAGTGATGATGAATACGGGAAGTACGGCAGTGACCGCCTTGGGGAAACATTCAGAAGAATGGACATCTGCATTGAATTTACTGACATTCTGCCTAGCTACTTTTTCCAGAATGATTCCAAATCGCACACACGGCTGGCTACTCTGGTGGGCAAAATCAGTAAATCCACTGCTGAGGCCATCATCATGTTCACCAAGGACAGCAATGTTGACATCATCATGGAAGCAGCTATTAAATTCAAACTCAACAGAACTTGGATTGCAAGTGACGCGTGGTCCACCTCTCCAAAGGTCTCCGCACTGCCAGGCATTGAGTTGGCCGGGCAGGTTTTCGGATTCATCTCTAGGAGGAATGAGGTGCCCGGTTTTAAAGACTACATCATCTCAATGTTCAACAGCACCATCAATGACATTCTTGAGGATTACCTGGTTCAATTTCCACTTT
Organism: Seriola aureovittata; assembly: GCF_021018895.1. Classification (NCBI taxonomy): domain Eukaryota; kingdom Metazoa; phylum Chordata; class Actinopteri; order Carangiformes; family Carangidae; genus Seriola; species Seriola aureovittata. Next base: position 22,340,612 of record NC_079376.1, read on the forward strand.
GTTCCAATTGGTCAGAGGAGAGCAGAGAAAATGACTGCACAGTACCAGACAACCAAGAGCAGTCCAAGCACTGTCTGCACCCGAGGTGCTTGGCCAACTACATTGACCATGATGAATCATACAACATATACTTAGCCATTCAAGTCATTGTTGAGGGTCTCAGACGTTTGCTGAAGTGTGACAACCAACATTGTAAACGTAACACCAGATTTACAGCCTCGGAGGTACAGTAATAATATCTTGCTGACATATTTTACATTGCTCCTATACAGTATGTCAATAGCTCAACAGTTTTGGAATCCCACTTATTCGCTTTCTTGTGGTTAGATGAGAAGATCGATACCTTTCTCATGGCTGTCAAGTAAATATGAAGCTATACCCAGCAGCTGGATAGCTTAGCCTAGCATTAACACTGGAAAACCAAGGGGGAAACAGTTAGCTTGGCTCTGTCCAACAGGAAGAAAACCCTGCTACCAGCAACTGTAGAGATCACCAATTAACATGTTGTGTCATCTGCAGAATCCATACAAAATCCCAAAGTGTGTTTGCATTTTTTGAGACAACATGTCTTTACTCTTTGGTTTTTGTATGGATTAATAAGTAAGTCATAACATATTAAGTGTGGGGTGTGGAATTTCAAACTAGCTGTTTCACCATGTTTCCAGTCCTTATCCTAAGCTAAGAACAAACTGCTGGCTGTAGTCAATTATGTATTGATCTTTTCATGTAAAATGCCGCAAAAATATTTGAAACTATTATTTAAAATGAACTAAAACTAAAAAAAAAATGTTTTTTATTGATAAAGTATAGCTCTAATATTCTACTTATACCACAAAGTTAACAACATTCTTGTATATTTTATCCCTTATATGACAGGTTTTCTGTTTTATGAGTTGTCGTTTCATAAGTAATAGAAGTAATTATAGCAAATGTTTTTGATTTTACAGCCATGTTGTTGTGTTTATGTTTGTTTCCACAGCTTCTCAAGGAAATCCAGAAAGTCAACTTTACTGTGAACTCCACACATATATTCTTTGACACCAACGGAGACCCCAGTATAGGATATGATATTGTATATTGGCACATGGACATATCCACACAGCGCACACACATAAAAACCATTGGAGAATACTGGCCAAATGAAAGAATAAAATTCGCAGATGATCTTGTTCAATATGTGGCCAATACGAATGTAAGGTCAACATTGCATCATATTTTATTATTTCCCAGAATAATTTATGAATATAACGTTGCACTGATTTTGTTTTGTCCTTCAAAGGTAACTGTTTACAACTGCTCTAAAACGTGTAGCCCTGGGCAAGAGCTGAAACAGCAAAGTAAACAGTGCTGCAAGGACTGTGTTCCATGTGCAGACGGAGAGTTTTCCCGAGGAAATGGTAAGTGTTTTATCACAAATCTCAAGAAATAAAATCAATTCTATGGACGAGTGAACAGTCCCATTCTCATATGAAAAGTACTGTCTTCTCAGAGGAATCCTATCATGGAAATATTACTAAGAATATCACATTTACATCATAGGACAGAGTTGGGAGGTATGTGTTTTTATGATCTGTAGCTAAGAGTGTACAAAATGGTAGCAATAGTTAAGAAGGAAATCGTATTAAAAAGAATATTTGAATAAGGATTTATCTTCATTTATGCATTATTAACCATTTGAAAACCTGTTTTGCTATAACTATGTATAATGTTACACTTGAAATGTTAATATAACAAATTTTACATCCCCAATCTCACATTTTCAGTGGAAAATTAGCATTTACCAAAATTATGGTAAACATAACAAATGTTGCGTCTCGTTTTCAAGACGCTCTATTTTTTAACCAACCAACCTAAGATCCACATGTACTGTTCTTTGCACTCTTACCACTGACATATTAGCTAATAATAAAACTTTAGCAATAAAAGCAATAAAACTTTTTTCAGTTCTCAATAAAGACCCAAACGAACAGCAATAACAACAGCAAAACACAATCCTCTCTCTTTTCTGACTCCCCCTCCACTCAATAATTTTTGTACAGTTCCTAAATAAGGAGCTGTGTGTGTCGGCATGTGTTTTGACCGCACCTCTTCTCCTCTACTACTGAAGTCATAAACCAAACTGAAAGTGTTATTTACACCATGTTTTAAGATGAGAGCAAATGAAACTTGAGGCAACAGGTTACAATAAACAAAATCTGCTAAAACATTTCAAACTTTCATCTCATGTGTGAGAGGCATATTGACTTTGATGTTAAGGTTTTATTCTATTTGTTGCCTGTAAAAGACAGTTTTACATGAATTTGCAAATGTTGGATAACATTACACACAACCTTATTGTGAGTGTGACCCGATGCTGTGTTTGGGTATTTCCTCATTTATGTGAAACAAAATATTCTACATTTCAGGAATTGAAAGAAATCTATAATTTGTGCTGAATAAGCAAAAATATTCTTCTTTTCCATTTCTTTGTTTCCACCTGTAGGTGAGGAGTGTCAGAGCTGTGGTCTAGAGAAGTATTCCACTCAGCAGAGGGATGAGTGTTTGAACAAAACTGTTGAATTCCTGTACTGGACAGATCCCTTCATTATCATTTTGAGTTTGTTAGAAGTATTCGGGATTATTGTGACCATTGTGTTTACAATCCTGTTTACAGTCTATCGTAGAACTCCCATCGTGAAGGCAGTCGGAGGCTATTTGTGCTTCTTGGAGCTTTTTTCCCTGCTCGCCTGCTTCAGCCTTACATTTACCTTCACAGGAAGGCCCACTAAGGTCTCCTGCATGGTGGGCCTGCCCTTCTTCGGCATTGCTTTTTCCCTCTGCATCTCCTGCATTCTGGCAAACCTGCTCCAAATCTTAGTGGGCTTCAGCTTTGAATTGAATAAAGGATCCTGGCTGAAGAAGCTCAATCAACCGTTGGCTGTGGTGACCATCGTGTCTGGGATCCAGCTTGCCCTGTGTGTGCCATGGCTGTACTATAAACCCCCATTTCTAGACCAAGAGATATTGAGCTTGACCATTCTGCTGCAGTGTGATAAAGGCTCCACTAAGTTCTTCATAGCCATGTTGGGCTATAACGCTTTCTTGGCCCTTATTTGTTTCATGTTTGCGTTCAAAGGTAAACAGCTGCCAGATTTGTATAAAAATGCGAATTTAATCACCATCAGTATGCTGCTGTTTTTAATCATTTGGATCCTCTTCATCCCCATTTATCTCAATTTGGTGGGGAAGTACAAACGAGCTATAGAAAGTGCAGCCATACTCATCTCTAGTTACAGCATCCTGGGCTGTCACTTGGCCCCTAAATGTTACATTATGCTGTTCAGGAAAGAGATTAATAATGAGAACGCCATCACTGAATACATCAGGAAGCATTATGAGCAGAGAGACATGGTTGTGGTCAAATCCTGATCTCACACACACATGCAAAAAAATCTTCGCAGGTGCTGGGTAACTATTATCTGCAGAGAAATATTTTCTTTCCGTGGTTGAAATCATAGCCAGTGTCTCTCTCTCTGACTACTTTAACATGTGTTTGTGCCCAGGAGAAGCTGGGTTAGACCTGGGCAGCAACCGTCCTTGTTCGGTTCACACTTTTGAATAATTAGAGTATCACTACACTCGATGTACTTCATGTATTTATGCTTTATATATCCTGAAGTCTTTGTTGTAGGTTTTTCACTACTTCTTCACTGCTGTTACTACCACTGCTGCTAAATGAAAAAAAAAAAAGATTAAAAATAAACTGTAGTGTGTTTGCAAGGTAAATATGCTGTAGGTGTTTTGGGAAGTAATGTGGTTGGCTTGAACTTTTTACCCACCTAAATCATTTATATTGTTTTTGTGTATATATTTTTTAGATAGTTTTTAACATTGTTTTAACGATGTTACCAAGACATAGTTTAAACATATAAACATGATAATCAGCTGTATCTTCACGTATCATTTGAAAAAATCAATTGTTTGGTTAGGTTGGGCTTGTGGCTTCTGCCACGGTGGATTTCACTACTTATATTTAGTATTGTGATTTTTTTTTTTTTAAATTAGGCTTAGGTCATGTTTTTGTCAATAAAGACATCTTTTTGGAGAAATGTTCCATGACTGGCTGTATACTGTGAATAAGTTTAACTTTAACTCTCTTTGTTCACTGTATGGACAATGCGCACACAAATAAAATGTATTTATTGTAGAATAGTCCAGGCGACCTCTGTGTGATCTCATGCAGAGCTGTGAGCTGTGATTACTAAGATGTATCCTTAGAATGGATTCTTGTGTGTTTTGACATAATAAATCTCAATAACAAAATACCAGTTTGACTTATAGGTTGTCATTTGTAATAATACAGTCAAAGAACAAACAATTGCTGACTGAATTAACTCAAACTATATAACAAGTAGTGGAAAGAAATATGAAGTCATACAAAGTTGTGCATTAAAATACAAAACAAGAGTCAATAATTTCATCGGTAATATTACATTCATATCGGTAGTATTAGCACAGTGGAAAGGAACTTTACAGTAGTACAGTTCCTCTCCACTGTGCTAATACTACCAATATGGATGTAATATTACCGATTATAGATAATCAATACAATAAGTACATCATATTTTCACTATAGGATAACCAACTCCCCTTTAAAAATAGTCAATATTACCCAAATCCCAAACACACAAAATATATGCCCTTTATCCTTATGGTGAATAGGCGACAGATTTCATTGAAACTTGGTTGCGAAATTGTTCTGACAACTTTTCTGTAGATGAAGAGACTCTCTGGAACAAAGCTGAGAGGTTATCTTTAAGATTAGACATGCTTTACAATCCAGTTATTACTTTGTGTAATATCTATAAAGATAGTATAGCTTATTATATTCCAGGAACATACAAGCATTTTTAAAACCTTTTTTGTCTTGATTCTACAAGGACATGCAAAATCAATTGCCTCGTGTGTGTCTGAAGCACAGTTGTGAGTGGGAGGTAGATGACAGTGAAAAGCAGGAACATTCATTAATGTCACAGCTGTAGTTCTTGGAGTCTTCTCAACGGTGGATATGCAAAGTTGAGAATGTCATTCCCTGCTGTCACCACTAGATGGAGCTCTTGAAACATCCTGTAAATCATCCATAGCTCCGGTGTAAGCGCTGCAGTGATTGTTAATATGCATATGGCCCATTTGTACAAAACACACAACATTCATATTTCGGCTCTGCACCTAAAGTTTTATTTATTAAAAAAATACAAAACTTCAAAAAGTTTCCATAGGAAAGCATTATGAATTAGCAATCCCATCTCTTTCGAGTCAATTTCAAATGGTATGGTTATACACTGCTTCTAATTAATACCATGAACAGATTTCTTGCCTTATACAAGTTTAAAAAAAAAAAAAAAAAAAAAAAAAAAAAAAAAAAAAAAACATAGAAAGACAACAAGATAAGGAGGAGAAGAGAAGGGGTGCAGTCTGCTTTTTGAGTCCCTGTGTTCTAAGTGTTAATCTTGAAGATTTGTTTTTGGTGGCACCTGCAGTGTCTGGTGACATGGACAAATGTGAAGATTATATGGCTGGTAGCTGAAATGTCTGTTTAGTAAATGCATGGACATTGCTTTCAAAAAAGTTGTTTCAACTGCTGCAGCCATATCGGCACAGTCACACTTTATAGTGTTTTGGCATACAGAGTAATGCTTATGGTATTTCCTTTGAGTATACATATTCAAATTTTGCATGGGAAAAAGTAGCTCTGGCCATAAGCAGCAGAGAAGCATTTACAGAACATAACACACCGAATAGCTATCATATGGAAAAAAAAAAAGCAAAAAAAACCAAAAGAATAAATATAGCATTTCTTGATATGTTAACATCTTTAGGATTAACACTTGAGGGGTTCTGTACAGAAGTGGAGATCATGGAAAAGATAAATATTAACATAGCAGCCTTTTTTGAGGAATTAAATCACCCCTCCAACCACCTCTTTGCAAGTTACTAGCTAGGGATGTGACTTCAGCTGTTAACAGGGCTTTGAAGGGTCAGCAGTTAAATCACCAACCCCCCTTACATTTTACATGTCAAACAGCACTGGTTACTGCCTAAGCCGTAAGCAATCTGCTACTATTCTTTTTTTATATTATTAAATTAATAGCATGAGTAACCCTTCACCTCCCAGACTACTGCTACAGTTTCAAGTGTTGTGAGTCATGTGGTGAAGGGAAACCGTCAGCAAAGTAGTTTTGCAATTTATTGTGAAAAGCAACTGTTCATTTCCCCTACACTATTCCAATTCAGCAAATAGGTTCTTCATGAACTACAGTACTCCAGTTCTTGCAATCATTGCCCCAGGGTAGGGCAAGAAGACTGCACAAACAAATTCAAGTACAGAGTTGCCCTGTAACACTCTGCCCAGAACCCATAGAGACACTCAGAGTGTGATTCAGCCTCATTTCATTGTGGGTTGATCCCAGCTTCCATACAGAACAGAAATTGTGCAACAACATGTCCCTCTCATTCCCCTGTCAAGTAACTGGCCTGGGAAAATTCACATACATTTGAGGAGAAGGGGAAGGAAAAAAAAAAAAAAAAAAAATTAAAGAGAAACCTTCGCCAAAATTTAATAAAAAAAAAAGAAAAAAAAAAAAAAAAGGATGCTAGATCTGGAGAACATTGCTGTGTTTAAACCACACGGGTCTGGCAAGGCTTGGTGGGCATCTCCAAGCTGCTCTCTTGGCCACAGCAGGCAGACACCTCGAATGGGCCAGACTCCACTGCAGGAGCTGGCATGCCCTGGAAACGAATCTGCTGCACTTGTTGCCTAGAAGAGAAAGAATGCAGATTAAAGTTTAGATTCTCTAGGAACACAAGATACACTTAAACCTGCAAAATGTTGCTGGTGAGACAACAACCAGTATTAGCTACCACTTTCAGCTCCTGTGACATCACTTACCAAGCAGGGCGGGACATGACATAGTGAAGGTCAGGTCTTTGGAAGCCGTTGAAGGTGGAGGAGGCAGCCATAGTGTAGGCACCCATGTTCTCAAAGACCAGCCAGTCGCCCACCTGCAGGTCGGGCAGGTTACACTGCTCAACAATGCGATCGAGGCCATCACAAGTTGGGCCCCAGATACTGCAGGGGTACATGGCCTCATCTGGCTTTGGTTTCTATTAGTAATAAATGGGGAGGAGAAAAAGAGAAAAGATGTTTACCACAGCTCTACCACAGTACAACCTTTCATATGTATGAAGAAGAACTTTTGTTGACATTTCAATCCTTCATTTTCAATTACCTTATGCAGTATTGGCAAGCAGTGAGCATGGTCAAAGAGTATACAGTTGAAAGATCCGTACACTCCATCATTGACATAGTACATCAGAGTCCTGTCAGTGGTCCCTTCATCTTCCTCTGTGAAGAAAAGCATACAGAATTAATTTTACTGCTGAGAAAAGTTACAAATCTGCTTTCAGAATAAACTGTCTTAGTAAATCATGACCATTTTTCTATATCAAGGCTGTTACCGTCAGAGTCCTCATCCATGATGACCTTCTTGGCAATGATGTTGACAACCAGTGTGAAGGCAGAAGCCACATAAAAACGTCCTGGCTCAGCAATGATCTTAACACCAGAGTCAGCAGGGAAATACTTGTCCAGGGCTGGGTTGAGTACAGCTGTGATCTAGAGGACAGAAAGTGACCACATGTAAATCAGACTGTGAAAGCACTTGTCTTGTTCTAGTTTTAGTGATGCTCTGGCTGCATGATGACTGTACTGCCTTGTTTTATTTAACTAAGAGTCCAAACACATGAATAAAGCGTTTAGTCTGTGATACACCATCTAATCTATCATGAAAAACAAAAAGGAAGCAGTATCTTACCTCTTCAAATTTGAGTTCAGTATTGTCTGAACCAGGGAAACCACCACCAATGTCCAAGAGATCCATGTTGAAGCCGAGCTCATCCTAGAGGACACAAAAGTAAGTCTTGAGTCTTTGTTTACTTTGCTGGATAAGTACCTTCATAAATCAGTTGTTTATACACATTTCAGCCACACTCACCCCCATATGAAACACACAGCGGGCATCAGCGATAGCCTGTGCATAGGTGTTGGCATCAGTGCAGCCACTACCAACATGGAAGCTGACACCAATCACATCCAGCCCCAGTTCTTTAGCCCGCTCCAGAAGACCTCGACAAGCTTTGAGTGGGGCTCCAAACTTCACACTCAGGCGACACATCGCCTTTGAGTCATCCGTGGCAATACGCAGAACTAGTCTGGGCACAAAACAAACAAAGTTAGTGAAAAGACAAAAGGTGGCAGATTGATAATAAAACACCACATAAGCCTTTATATAAATGATTGATTAAGAGTCTTACTTGGCATTGGCATGACAGCGGGCCACTTTCATGAGTTCCACCTCACTATCAAAGGTCATCATCTGGATCCCATGGGCAGACGCATACTTGATCTGAGAAACTTGCTTGCAGGGGTTTGCATAGATGATTCTGCTTGGATCCACTCCCAGAGACTGAACCAGCTGAATCTCCGTCTAGGAGGGGACAATAAGTACCAATTTAAAAACACAGGCTACCAAAGCAATTTCAGATAGCCATCAAGAGAGGTTTGTATTCTGACAACATGAAGTGCTTTGGAGTTTTTCCAACACACACACACCTTGCTCGCGCAGTCAAAACCGCTTCCAAGAGATGCCAGTGTCATAACTATGGCCCGGCTGTCGTTGCATTTGACAGCATAGAAAGGAGTCACACGAGGCAAGGCCCTCATCCATCGCAGGTGTTTCTTAACCACATCTCCCAAGTCACAGACGTAGAAGGCATCCCTGTCATCCTGTAATGGAGATGAAATGACAAATGCATTAAATGAGAGCAGTCCTGTAACAAACATAATATTTCAATAGATCAACTACATTATGTTTTTAATATTAGAATAGCAGAAATCATTTGCATCATTTGACTTAAGAGTTAATGAAGGATTAAAACATCTAAAATAAAAATCAGACAGTACAAATACAATTTCAGTGAAATCTTTGAGTTGCAACCTGTTGACATTAGTCACCTAACAAATGGGGCCATCAGTGTCCCCCCCTAAACAATGCCAACAGAGGACACTTACCGTCATAGACTCGTTGATCTTCTGCTCAACAATATCCCGGGCAGAGAAACCCTCCTCCAGGAAAGAGAATTCAAACTCGGTGGGAGTGGCAGTGTTCATGGTCACAAGGAGTCCTTTTGATTAGTCACTAGTAAACTGTAAGACAGGGGAGGGAAAGGCAGGGGTGCGATATTGAGATTACATTCAGCTTTGAGAACACAGTCTATTTTGTGTCCTTGATTACTAAAGTCTATTTTATTCGCCACTCATGGAAAAGCCCCAATCACTCCAAAAGTGAGTAATTTTCAGATAGCGTCCTTGAATAAATAAAAATTTTTGACAATATCAGGAGTGTAAGATGACAATGCAATATTGAATCAAGCTGCAAACAAAAGACATTGATACACTTACTTGGATACGAAAGAGATGGAATTTAGTGTTGCTGTTACTCAGGTGCAGAGAAGCCAAGGTGGCTCACCAGTGAAGTTAAACCCCTTCAAATAAGACTCAAGGCCTGGGCCTGCTGAGTAGCCAGTGTGCGATTTCCTAGAGTTATGATTCTGTTAACAAAAGGAGTTGACAGAATTAACATAAAAACTGAATTTCCTTTGGGGGGAAAAAAAAGCAGGATCAGGAAAATAGTCACATAACTATTTAAGGACCCTACTTTAGTGAGTTTAAGGATCATGATTAAACAGTACAAATTCCAATATGCATTTAGTCTATTTCAGGATTTTATATTTATAAATTTAAAACAAAGTTACGGATTATTCAATTAAAACCCCATAATAATCGACGAGACTTCAGGCGTGCCAAGAAATTTACGTTAGTGATCAATAAACCCGTAGTTCTCCAGTCTTTAACTGCGCTCCATTTTATAACTGTCTCATGACAACTTGACACCATATGCAAAAAAAAAAAAAGTAATTGAAAAAAAAATCCAAATGCTTAAACCCCGCCCATTTAAGATTTAATCCAATTAGCAAAAGATCCGCCTTTAAGTTAAAAAAACGGGCACGAAGATGGACCAATCAGTGGCTAACAAATTACGCTGACGTCAATATGCCGGTTCCGCTTCTTCATGCCATGAGGTGATTTAGCATTGAAAGTTACCGCTAATGTGGTTTATACAAGTTAACAGAAGCAAATCAAAAATGTGTTCAGCGTAACGTCAACACATCGAAGTCATTGGGCTTAAAAAGCTGCCATATCAGGTTTACGTTATGCCGGTTAGCTACCAAGGTTAGCTAACACAGATAAGATAACCGTTAACCAGCCGCCTGCCACACCGGCCACGTCCTAATGTTAGGTAACACTCGATTCAATTTTTCAATATATTGACGTTACGGTTACTGTGAAATATCACGAATACTTTGCCCAAACAAATGCTTTTCATTGTTCTTTTCAAACCGCCATAACTGAACCAACCTGCCAGCTACCGTATGCTAATGTAAAACTGAAAAGCATTTAAGCTAAAATGTGACGTTCTTGGTAAAATGACATCGAAAAGTCCGCACATACCTTAAAAAGCATTTACAAAGAGTTTGTCCATGAGACCCGAAAGCTGGGATGAAAAAAAGAATACAGCAGTTCCCCTTCACAAAGAAGCCCGCTGCTGGAGGTGTAGCTTCTCGAGCAATTCTGAAACTGGAGTGGAGGCTAGTGATGAGTCCCCTCAGTATTTATAGAGAGCTCGTTACTAAGGCAACGCAGCCAGCTGAAACCGGCCCCTCATCCACGTATGAACCGGTTTAAGCTTGTCACCTCATCCACATGGTGGGAAAGACAGACAGACAGACAGACAGACAGACAGACAGACAGGGACCACAAGACAACTACCACACACTAGATTACTAAAGGTAACTGTGAATTCAAACAGGCCTTCTATCAATGTAAACGTTAAGCTTAAGGACACTGTGGTAAACTCAAGTCAGACAGGGCCCATAAGTACTCACTGGATTTTTCTTGGCACACTTTTCAGCTTTTCATGTTAAAAAAAATAAAATAACTTGACCTGCATTGTTTGTTTCACCAGGTTTTTCAGGTATTTCTTAAATTTTTTTATGTTAAAAAAGGTAGTATCTTTGACTATATGTTTGACTGCAACCAGATTTTCCTAACAATTACCTGGTTATCAGATCTGAGGATTTGATGCTTTTCTTTGTCACATATCAAAGTGAATTGAATATATCTTCTTTTTCTTGGTTTTGCACTGTTCATATTAAACAATCAGTCTGAAAAAATCACATTGTGCTCTGAGAAGTTAAAATTGACATTTTAATTTTATAGACAAAAGTGATCAATCAAGAAAATAGAACAAATCATTATACTGGCAGCCCTCACAAGCATATTTCATGCTTAAATGCGACTTCATGATGATGACGATGATTGCAGGTGCAGGATTAGCATGGCCAGCTGTGATAGAACCTGCACTGCATATGTGTTAATCCCAGGGATGCTCACTCACACTGGCAGACTGCACCAGTCTGCTGCTCCCTGCACGGGCTCAGTGGTGTGACCTGGCTCGACAGCAGCCTTCTCAGTCTCACTCTGAGTTCTTGACCTGCCTGATGGGATTAAAGGAGATCACAAGATGAGTCAAAATGGCAAGGTATCAACACAGGCACATATGTCGCAACAGCTCTGTAATGCCCAGTTCTGTAGATGTAGATATACAATGAATGCACTCGTGATGATTTCTCAAGGGGCACATTTTTTAGATCTACATCTCTCCAAATGGTGAATATAGTGTGCAGGATTTAAAAGTAGTCTCTCATGGTGCTAGTACTTCTAGGCAGTAAAATGCTTTCTTTCTTTACTGCACATCTAATCAGCCCAAATGTTGCTTTCATAGACATTTGGTTTGCAAGCAGACATTACCGAATGGAGGAAAATGAAGAATTTGGTCAAGTGACCCAACAGTACATGTGGAAATGTTGCACAGCCATCAGTTCCAGGATACTAACAGGAAACTTTAGGGCTTCATGAGGACCACATATCTGTGGGCTTAACTTAATATCTTTTCCAGGTCTTGAGGCCACAATCAACATGGCATTCTACTCGGTGCACAACAGGGTTTCCATTCAGATCTTTTGCAGAGTTGGTGAATGAAGTCATGTTTTCCAAGCAGTTTAATTATCAAAAACAAAAAAAGCACGGCCCTTTCTGAATTGATCAAAAAGTTAAAATGGGGTTAAGTGGCAAGCTTGTATGATGACACAATCTGCAATCGTTTTTATACATTACAGTTTTCCTGCCCTGAATCTGAACTTGAGCAGGCCTCCCCTCCTTATGCAAACCCCATGCCTCTCAGGCAGGATGTGGGCTCACACTTGGGGGACTAATTCGTTTTCAAAGTTCAACATCACAAGATCACAAAACCCTTAAAATGTATTAGCAAACCAAATAGACTGTTTCTCTTCACTCCACTCATTTCCTTCTGATTCTGTTTTTGTCTCTAAATGTCTGCGTTCCTACCATATCCTTCACCCCTCTCCTTGTCCTCCTCTTGTAATGTCTATCTCTTGTTCTGTGTTGACTTCTGTTATCATTACTGTGGACCGTTGTGGCCTCACCCCCACATCTACAAGGGTTCACAAAAGACAAGGATGATGATTGTTAGTGGCCACCCACAACATACAGTGCAGTGTGTGGGACTTGGTGACTGTGTGTTTGTATTTCCCTTCACTTCTTTGTTAACTCACATTTGCACAATGAAATGCCACAGTAACTATCCAGCTCAGTTTGCATTACATATCTTGTGATAATAAGCAAATGAAGAAAACCAAGAGAGTGGTGTAGACTGTAGGTTTCTTTATTTGTACCAAGAAGAAGAAAGTTGATGTTTGGAACAAATAACATCACTCAAGTGAAATTCTTCTACACACATTTACTCTGCATTTACTCTGCATCATGCAGTGTTTTGGTGAGACATCGTGTTTTGAATGGTTCCATTTACTGAGCTATGACTAGTGTTTCATTGGCACTTAATCACATGACAGGAAATACTGCCTGTTAAAGGTGCCAAGTTGTTACATAATAACCGACACACAGTTACACACGAAATGAGTCTGCATAAACCTGTTGTCAACAACAGCTGCTGATTCGTTCACTCATTTCCACCGACTCATTTATTCAAACAGCCATGCGTATGAGGGGTCAGCAGTGGAGGATTGCAAGTGTTTAGTCTTCATAAGAGTTTAAGGCTTGACCTCAATATGCCTCAGCATTTTTGACTGGCCCAGACAGCTATTTATGAGACCGGAAATCCTAGTATTTCTTTGCATGGTCTTAGGCTCATGTGAGCAGATGGCACCTGTGGTGTTTCTTCACTCTTTTGACTATAATTCTCTTATCATTTCATATTAGACAGGGTGACTTTGACGGGGGAAACCCCCACCCACCCAACCAGCAGCATGTTGACACACAGATAGCTTAATCAACTTAAAACTCTGACGACGCCACAGACTCCACACAGACAGCTGGGTAGAATTAAAACCATGGTACTGCACAGCCACTGAACCACTAAAGGGAAGTGGATTGTTGTGAATTGTATTTCAAGCCCCGAATTTAGGTACAAACCTGATGTCGGTTTCATTATGTCAGTGCAGGTTGACATGAAGGGAGAGGGAGATGCAACACATCAAACAAGAGAGACTACTTACTGTGACAGAAAAGCCAAGGAAAGATGAAATGTCAAGATCAGTATTTTCATCAAATTACACAGACAATGGGTGGCTTGTAATTTTGGTCCCGCTGCAGTGTCTGACATGTTACCACAATACCTTAAAAAAAAAAAAAGTTAATTGAACGTTAGGTCTTGTGGGTCTCTGTTGACGGGACTCGTCCATTCATTCACAAGACTGATGCCACTCTAATCCTGCCTTCTTGGCATCTTGTCTGGGTAATCTATTTTTAGATGCATGTCCTCACCCTCTGTACCACACACATACAGAAATTGCATTTATTTTTAAAGGGCACTCTTTGAACTTTCCCCTTTTTTACTGCACAGTGCTGGAATTTATAAATGGCTCACCACCACCAATAAAGTCAACACTCTTCCTTTCCTTCTGTCTTTTTTTAAAGTTAGTCATTGTTGAACAGCAGCAACTGTGCTGCAAGTGGCAATTATAGGATAATGATCATTTATTAATTATTTATTAACTCTCAATTTGGATGAGGAAGAATGTGTTATGTCCTCTTTAAAAACCTATTGTCCCCAGTGGAAGCAAAGTTAACTATGTTGAATTTGTAGTGCAGTTCTACTGTGGTGTAATACAATATACCACAACACAATTAGTT